>NW_023458689.1:0-1564 GCF_013731165.1 Rhagoletis pomonella
CCCAGACCTGCAACAAGAAGTGTATCTTGGCATTGACTTTTGGAGAGGTGGAGGTGGAGGTTTGTGCTGAGCTACACTACAAACCTTTGCAAATAATTCAGGTAAACACTCACCAGCTGCTTGGGGGATCCCGTTAATAATAAGATCCGTAGCGACTGCACTGCTTTCAAGAGCAGTGAGCTGAGCCTTGGTAGCAATAAGCTCGGAGCGTAAAGTGAGAACATCAGCGCATGCATTCTCACCCGCAGTGACTCTCTTCTCAGTCAACTGTGCAATTATAGCATCTCTCTGCTCTTCCAATTTCTTCTCCATCCTATCGAACGCAGTTGTTGCCGGTGTGAGGGGAGTTTTAGGGGGAGATGTAGGCTTTCTCGTTGGATTTTTTTTTGTTGATCCCATTACGTAGTAGATAAAACGCTGATAAAAAACGAGTGAACCAGTGTATGTGTCGATATCAACCACAGAAGCACGCACGCACGTCGGTAGAGAAGCAATATAGGCAAATTTTCGCATTAGGTAGAACTAGTTTAGCCTGGGCAAAACTATTTTGACCTAAGATCGGATTTTACCGGTAACATATACATACATACATACATAGGCACATGTAACTTACCTGCCGCAAAAAATGTTAGTAAAAACAATTTTCCAGCAAAATTGTGTAGATAGAGGATTTTGCTCTTATAACAAAATGTTATTGCAGATAGAGGAATTTTGAAAATGAGAATATAATACCATTAACGCTATATTTTAAGTTTGACATTATTGTCATGGCTGAAAGATTAATCGGAGCTCACGTTACCATCAAAAACCCATTTTCATCAAAATTGCAGATAGAGGGTATTGAATATAAGCCCTCGATATACACGTATAAATAGTTTTTTTTATCAGTTCTGGGGGTTAGTGGTGTTCTCTTCCTGTTGCATGATAGAAGATTCTTTTTTGTTGTTTATATAACATATATATAAAAAAAATAATAAAAGATAAGAGACCTCCAATTCTTTCGGATCTCGGATTACCAGGATATGGGAAGGTATACATTCATGAGAGCCTAACGAACTCTGCGCGTGAGGTGATGATGTATGCAACCGACTGCAAGAGAAAAAAATTGTTGACGTCCGCTTATTCAATCCGGGGAAAAATCCACATTAGGCTGAAACCACATGAAAATGCAAAAGTCGTGTTTAGCAAGAGAGATGTCGATGCTCTTATTGGCGCTAGAAACTAATCGTTTCTTTTTTAAATTTTGTTTATTTATTTATTAGTACATATATATTATTTTAAGTATGATACCACCTTCTATGAGTGTATGCTTCAATTTTCTAAATACTCCTTCGTGTTCTTTACTGATCTTTCTTTTCCTCAATTTGTGTATCGCTGGTTTCCCTTTTTTCTTGTTTTGCTGTTGTCCGCCCATTCTGTATGTCCCTTATATTTTTGTAGCTGCCTCTTTTTCAGTTTTCTGTGATGGTTTCGCACCACATTAATGAAAAAGTCTCCGGCGTTGTCGAAAACCATAAACTGCTAATCAATATTTTGTGCAACCGGTACAGAGGTTTCAACATAG
>NW_023458689.1:1664-3763 GCF_013731165.1 Rhagoletis pomonella
GAAAACTTGCGGGAAGTATTCGGGAAGATATGTACTGCTATTGAGCACACACCCCCACCACTTCGCGAGGCTTTTCGGATCAGCTCGGGCAAAGGTGACCAGCGAAAAAATAACCAAAAACCCGTAGTCGTGAAGCTGGCTGCTGCATTTGACCGAAACCAGCTTTTTAAATCGATTGCTGCTTTTTGCAAAAAAAAATAAGAGACCTCTAATTCTTTCGGATCTCGGATTACCAGGATATGGGAAGGTATACATTCATGAGAGCCTAACGAACTCTGCGCGTGAGGTGATGATGTATGCAACCGACTGCAAGAGAAAAAAATTGTTGACGTCCGCTTATTCAATCCGGGGAAAAATCCACATTAGGCTGAAACCACATGAAAATGCAAAAGTCGTGTTCAGCAAGAGAGACGTCGATGCTCTTATTGGCGCTAGAAACTAATCGTTTCTTTTTTAAATTTATTTATTTATTTATTAGTATATATATTATTTTAAGTATGATACCACCTTCTATGAGTGCATGCTTCAATTTTCTAAATACTCCTTCGTGTTCTTTACTTATCTTTCTTTTCCTCAATTTGTGTATCGCTAGTTTCCCTTTTTTCTTGTTTTGCTCTTGTCCGCACATTCTGTATGTCCCTTATATTTTTGTAGCTGCCTCTTTTTCAGTTTTCTGTGATGGTTTCTCACCACATTAATGAAAAAGTCTCCGGCGTTGTCGAAAACCATAAACTGCTAATCAATATTTTGTGCAGCCGGTACAGAGGTTTCAACATAGTTCACTTCAATGCTCGGAGCCTGACCTCAGAAAAGCTGGACTACGTTAGATCTGTTTTTGTTAACTCATCTGTTGATGTGGGCTAATCCTGGCACAGCGGACTTTTATTACAATATTAATAATTTCAATATCGTAAGACATGATCGCACAACGAAGAGAGGCGGAGGTATTGCCATATATTGTAGAGAAAATCTAAAGATCCGTGTGTTGGCGAAATCGGACAATTTAGACACGGAGTTTATTGTTATCTAAAATTCTTGTATCTTGTGTATATAACCCGCACAGGAGCTATGTACTGGATTCGTTTTTCTGTAAGTTAAGTTTGTTTGCTATTGATTATGATCGTTACATTATTTGTGGAGATTTTAATATTAATCTGCTTCTGAGCGACTCCTACACCATTAAGTTTATTGACCACGTTTCTGTTGCGGGCCTTGAAATAGTAAATAAAACCGTACCGACCAGATATTCCAATAACTGTAATCCTAGCCTATTAGACTTCTTTATCACCTCCAACTTGGCCCACATTTTAAAATTCGATCAAATAGCATTTATATCTGACCATGATTTAATCTTTTGTTCCCTAGATGTTGCCCTTAATCGTCCAAAAGTTGATGTAAAATTTACGTATCGTGATCTGAAGTCTTTGAATCCTAGTGCTTTGTACTATGATTTGTGTAATGTGTGTTGGAATGATGTGCGATTTCTTCAAAGTGTCGATGATAAACTTGATTTTTTAAATAATAATTTGAATTTGTTGTTCGACCTACATGTACCTCTACGTACTGTTTGTGCTGTCAACTCCTCATGCCCCTGGTATACCAAGGATGTACGTTCGGCTATAAGAAAACGAAACAAACTGCATGCAAAATGGAGACGAAATATGACTGACTTCTACTGGACCCAATACAAAATGGCCGGAACGAAGCTACACATACTATTAGAAAGGCGAAAAGCTTGTACTTCAATAATAAATTAAATCCTTCGCTCCCCTCCAAAGATCTTTGGCGTAATATTAAAAACAGTAATGTGCATGGAAAAATCAAATCGAAATGTACCATTGATCCCGAGACACTAAATGATTTCTTTGTTAGTGCCTGCAATACCGTTACCCTACCTCAAATTAGGGATGTTAATCTGGGACAATCTAGTGTTGTAAAGGAATTTCAGTTTGAAGGAGTTAGTGAACTGGATGTGGTGAAAGAAATTATGAACATTAAGTCGAACGCTGTGGGAGATGATGGAATATCTCTGAAATTTATCAAAATTGCATTACCATATATTATAAGTACCATTACCCATATCATTAATTTTAGCTTCA
>NW_023458689.1:3863-6804 GCF_013731165.1 Rhagoletis pomonella
ACTGCTAATCAATATTTTGTGCAACCGGTACAGAGGTTTCAACATAGCTCACTTCAATGCTCGGAGCCTGACCTCAGAAAAGCTGGACTACGTTAGATCTGTTTTTGTTAACTCATTTGTTGCTGTGATCTGTATCACTGAAACGTGGGCTAATCTTGGCTCAGCGGACTTTTATTACAATATTAATAATTTCAATATCGTAAGACATGATCGAACGACGAAGAGAGGCGGAGGTATTGCCATATATTGTAGAGAAAATCTAAAGATCCGTGTGTTGGCGAAATCGGACAATTTAGACACGGAGTTTATTGTTGCTGAAGTGTCGGACGGTTTATCTAAAATTCTTGTATCTTGTGTATATAACCCGCACAGGAGCTATGTACTGGATTCGTTTTTCTGTAAGTTAAGTTTGTTTGCTATTGATTATGATCGTTACATTATTTTTGGAGATTTTAATATTAATCTGCTTCTGAGCGACTCCTACACCATTAAGTTTCTTGACCACGTTTCTGTTGCGGGCCTTGAAATAGTAAATAAAACCGTACCGACCAGATATTCCAATAACTGTAATCCTAGCCTATTAGACTTCTTTATCACCTCCAACTTGGCCCACATTTTAAAATTCGATCAAATAGCATTTATATCTGACCATGATTTAATCTTTTGTTCCCTAGATGTTGCCCTTAATCGTCCAAAAGTTGATGTAAAATTTACGTATCGTGATCTGAAGTCTTTGAACTATGATTTCTGTAATGTGTGTTGGAATGATGTGCGATTTATTCAAAGTGTCGATGATAAACTTCAATTTTTAAATAATAATTTGAACTAGTTGTTCGACCTACATGTACCTCTACGTACTGTTTGTGCAGTCAACTCCTCATGCCCCTGGTATACCAAGGATGTACGTTCGGCTATAAGAAAACGAAACAAACTGCATGCAAAATGGAGACGAAATATGACTGACTTCTACTGGACCCCATACAGAATGGCCCGGAACGAAGCTACACATACTATTAGAAAGGCGAAAAGCTTGTACTTCAGTAATAAATTAGATCCTTCGCTCCCCTCCAAAAATCTTTGGCGTAACATTAAAAACCTTAATGTGCAGGGAAAAATCAAATCGAAATGTACCATTGATCCCGAGACACTAAATGATTTCTTTGTTAGTGCCTGCAATACCGTTACCCTACCTCAAATGAGGGATGTTAAGCTGGGACATTCTAGTGTTGTAAAGGAATTTCAGTTTGAAGGAGTTAGTGAGCTGGATATGGTGAAAGCAATTGTGAACATTAAGTCGAACGCTGTGGGAGATGATGGAATATCTCTGAAATTTATCAAAATTGCATTACCATATATTATAAGTACCATTACCCATATCATTAATTTTAGCTTCACAAGTGCATCATTTCCCTCTGCATGGAAAAAAGCTACTATTATACCCGTTGCTAAAAAAAAACAACTGCAGTTGACCCCAGTGATTACAGGCCAATCAGCATATTGCCTGCCTTTTCCAAGGTTTGTGAATCTCTAATGGCAGCACAGATCTCAGCTTATGTTCAACTAAATAATTTATTATCACCATGGCAGTCTGGTTTTCGAGTTCAACATAGCTGCAGCACTGCAATGTTAAAGATACTCGACGATATTAGAGTAGAGCTGAACCAAGGTAACATAACTCCTCTTTGCCTTTTGGACTTATCTAAGGCTTTTGACATGGTAAATCATGATCTTCTGTGTCAGAAACTTAAGAGATTTTTCAGCTTTTCGGATAGTTCCGTTAATCTCATGACCAGCTACCTTAAGGGGAGAACTCAAAGGGTAAAAGGAGAAAGTGCTTACTCTCAGTGCAGAGCTGTTACGTCAGGTGTTCCGCAAGGATCTATCCTAGGTCCACTCTTGTTTAGTCTTTTTGTTAACGATGTGTTCTCTGTATGCCAGTATGTGAATGTTCATGCGTACGCGGACGATGTCCAACTATACTTGTCAAGTCGTATTGGTATAATTGAAGACATGTGCTTCAAAATTAATTCTGATCTGTCCGCCATTTCTGTAGGGGCACGTGATAACTGCTTACTCCCAAATGCCTCTAAATCGTATGTTTTACCGATAAGTAGTAATGCTGTGTATGTCGAGGATATTCCGAAGCTTTGGATTGGTACCACCGCTCTTTTGTTAACTGACAAAATTAAAAATCTGGGCTTTGTTGTTAATTCCAGATTAAACGCTACCGACCACATTAATAAAGTGGTAAGCGGCGTTTTTGCTACCTTACGTAGATTTAAAATTACTGCACCATTTACCCCTTTGGAAACGAGACGCAAGCTAGCCATTCAGCTTATCGTACCCCAGATAACATATTCCGAACTAGTATATAGTAAACTTGACTCAGCGTCTGCACATAAAATCGAGGTGGCCTTTAATAACGTCACACGCTACGTCTATGGTATTGGAAAGCACGATCACATCACTCCATGGAGAAATAAAATTCTGGGTTGCGATATCTTCGACTATCTAGAGGCGAGAAACTGCATGTTTGTATTCAAGCTGCTGGAGTGGAATACACCTAAATACCTTTGTGACAAACTGATACGACCAGTGTCACGTAGACATCATAGCCTTATTGTTCCTAAGCACACCTATCTAACCTCATCAAGGATGTTTTTCGTTAACGCTGTGAGACTCTGGAACACGCTACCTGATTCGCTAAAGATGGAACTGGACAGAGGCAACTACAAAACAGCAATTATTCGTTACTTCTGTGAGATGGATTAATACTGGATTAATATTCTCTGAATTCTTTTGTTTTTCCACCTCCCATGCTTTTAATCTATTAATCTTTACCCAAGTATTCTTATCCTCTTATTAAAGATTAAGAATGTTCAGTATTGTTATAACCTCAGGCTGAACTGTATTACTTAATATACAAAATTATTCATAAATT
>NW_023458689.1:6814-8149 GCF_013731165.1 Rhagoletis pomonella
ACTTATAGCATCTTAGCAACCGGGTGGCAGAACATCTGCGCAAGCTATGAATAATCCGCCCGCCATGTCCTCAATACCCGAGGCCAGTGGTTATGTGGAGATAGGGCAAGCCAGGGAAGAGAAACGGAGTCTGAGGAAGTCAGTAGATGAAAAAAAGTAGACTTGGAAAAGTGGCACGTCAAGTTTGACGGTTCGGGTAAAGACATCACTGTGGAAAGTTTCATATTCCGAATCGAGCGTATGCGAGCGCAACATGATGTCTCGTATTATCAGCTGTTTACCACCTTCCAGTGCTTAGTAACTGGAAATGCTTTGAAATGGTATTGGCTAATCCTGGAGGATCATGCCGATGATCCGAACTTCGGATATTTTGAGCTAAAAGCGGAATTGCTGAGCTATTTCAAAGCATCAGAGTCCGATTATGAGATAATACGGGAGATCATGGAGCGAAAACAGATGCCGCAAGAAAGCTTCGATGACTTCTACAGTGATGCCCATAACTTGACGTTCCGCTTGCGCCAAAAGATTCCGCAACGGGAATTGGTGGGAATCCTCAAGGCGAACCTGAAACCTCACCTGGCAAATTTGACCTTTGCTTCGAGAATGGATACATTAGCAGACTTGAAAGCAGAATGAAGAAGGGCTGAGAGAAAATCGTGCTAGATCAAGAACGGTGAATGAAATTCAATGCATATACGATGAGCAGCCAGTGGAACACACTAAAATAGAAGTCATCGTGACTGATAAGAACAAGGGTGCCAAGAACTTTGTTCAAGCAGGTCCGAATAACGCGAGGGCAAACCAGCAACAAGCCAGTCGACCACCTAACAATGGTTCCACCAGTGTTCAGGCCACTCCAGGTCACGCCTTTTGTTCATCGCCGTTCCATCTGATAATTTGCTTCAAATGCGGGATGCCTGTGGATAATAATACCAAAAATCCGGCGGAAGCAAGAAAAGAGAACAGCTGTAAGTCGACATTCCACAGCATGGTTTGCTTTACATGTGGCATAGTAGTAGTAGTGATAGATTAGTTAAGAGTAAGGAAAATGAGTTTGAAGTCGTAGTTAGAAAAAGCTTACATCAGTAAAAATTGAATTAGCAAGAGGCTCGTGAACGAATTTTTGGAGGGAAATAACTAGAAATAGTAAGAGCAGGAATTTTAGAAAAATCGAAAAAATGCGAATAAAACAAGAATTTTAGGAGAATACATAATAATATTATAGCTACTATAGTAACAGTGAAAGGAGATAACCGTTTCTTTGCGCGAACCAAGATAGATGGGCAAGAAGTGCTAGCTCTACTAGAATCTGGCGCTGGTGCCAGCTGCTTAGGA
>NW_023458689.1:8249-24769 GCF_013731165.1 Rhagoletis pomonella
CACTTAAATATAAAGAAGTTGATATCAGTGTGTGTTTTTGTTATATTCTATTTTTTGATGTTTTTCAGTAACATATTGTTATACCAACGAATTGTAATTGTTAAAGTTTTATGTATACACAATCTTAAAAAAATTTTGTTTGAATTTGCAGATATTAAGATAGGTAACCAGTTTCCTCTCTTAATGTATGCAAATTTACACACCGTGTTAATTAAATTAAACATTGCTTGTTTACTTTTACTTATCATATGTGTGGCGTAGAGCAAAAGGTCCATTCTTTTGCAACGGAGCTGCAAAAGAACACTCGCTTAAATGAAGAAATACACGCAAAGCAACAACACAAACTCGGCTATTTATACGAGTTTAGCCAGGTCGGTTAAGAAATACGCGACCTGAAGAGTAGTGTTGTTAAGTGAAAAAACTGCTCTATTGTGAATTGTTACTGGGAAATTGGAGAGGGAAATTTTTGTTTTCGTAGATACATGTTTTATATTTTAAATAAGTATATATATTACGCAAATACCTCGCATAATAACTAATTTCTATTGTTTTTTGTGTCTAAATCCCGTTAAACTAATCACATGTTTCTTGCCAGCTACCAGCAGGATTGGTTAAGTAGCTAAAAGGAAATTTTACCTGAGTTGAGCGTTCTTTTGTCGCTCGCTTACAAAAAATACAGCTAAATTTCCAATGTGTGTGTTGAGTTCTAATCATTTATTGTTCACAATTTCACAGTTTACACATAAAATGTTTAAAATTTGCTTTAAACATTTTTTGTTTAAATTGACGCACATAACGAGAGGTAGCCAGTTTCCTCTCCTAATGTGTGCAAAATTAAACACTGTCTGTTTACTTTTACATACCAAATTTGTCACGTAGAAAAAAACTACACACAAAGTGTTAAAAGTTGAGTAAATATGAGCACTTAGCTTAAAATCGACTTCAATTCTCATATACAAATTTAGGAGTACCGTTAATTTTTTCATGATTTAATGATCGGATCTAAACCAAATTACGAGGCGACCCTTAAGGTACCATCCTTCCGGTAAAAAAAAATAATTATTGGAATCGGTTCACGTGGTCCATAGTTATGCGGTGGCATACATAAAAGAAGAAAAAATACTCCGAAGAATTGATAACCTCCCCTTTTTTGAAGCCGGTTGAAAATGTTTGAGTTCTTTGTAAATTTCATGTAAATAAAATGCAATTTATGAAACTTTAAAAAGTTCATTTTTTTATTACATAATAATATAATAATAATAGATTGGCGCTTACACATATGTTAATGTTTGGTCGAGCTTCTCCTCCGATTTGTGGCGTGCGCCTTGATGTTGTCACACAAAGCGGAGGGACCTACAGTTTTACGCCGACTCCGAACGGCGATTGTATTTTTATGAGAAGCTGTTTTTCATGGCAGAAATACACTCGGAGGTTAGCCATTGCCTGCCGAGGGACGACCGATGTTAAGAAAAACCTTTTTTCTATATTTTTTTGCCATGTTGCTTTGACCAGGGTTTGAACCCAGGTGCTGCGGAGTGGAAGTGCGCACTGCTTGCCACTACACCACAGCGGCCGACGACATTACATACTGTACATAAAACTTCCACAAATGTATTTTAAAGAGTGTTCTGAAGCGAATTTTCCGTATTTTCTGATGATATAGTTAGAAGTATAAACACATTTCAGTAGTAGTCTTACATGCATTTTTTAGAGTGTACATACATACATGTGTGCCTAATTGGTTTTTTTTAATGTTTTGTTTTCAATAAACACCCTGAGGAAAATGTGAAAAACATCCAAGCCCGTAGGAGGAAAAGGGGACATTGTTTACTTTTTATTTAACCGGCCGAAAAGCTCCTTAAAGTACCCTACAAACAATCCTATCCTCCCAATATTATAAATGTGAAAGTTTGAGTGAGTATGTTTGTTTGTAGCTCCTTCACGCTAAAGTGGCTGGACGTATTTCAATGAAATTTGGCACACATTGATTAACATATTTTGATTAACGTATAAAGTATTTTATGAAGGGGGTTGCTACTTTTTTCAAAAGTTAAAACCAACTATTTATCAAGTTAAATAAATGGTTACAACAATGTGCATATCAAAAAAAGGCAGTTTAAAAACGATTTATTTTAAAAATATTTTTGAAGAGAGTTGCCACCTTTTTATAAACTTAGAGTCAATTTGATTAACTATTAAATTAAATATTTTAGTATGGGTACCAAATGAGAAAGGTTTAAGACAAATTCATTTCTAAATATTTTTAAAGAGGGATGCCTCCTGTTAAGAAATTCAAATACAATTTATTTAAAGGTTAAACGAAATGTTTTGGAGAAAGCTTTATTTCGGAAATATTTTTGAAGAGAGTTGCTACACGTTTATAAGTTCAAAATCATTTTAATCAAACAAGATACAAATGTTAAAGTTTGTGAGTTAGTGAGTGTATATGTTTGTTGCTATTTCATGCCAACACGGCTGGATGGACATATCTCAATGAAATTTGGCACACTTATCGGCTATGACCTGGATTAACATACAGGATATTTTTATGAAGGGGGTTGCCTCTTTTTTTAAATTTATAATAAATATATATAAAAAGAAATTTATAATGAATATATATAAAGTTGAACGAAAGGTTTTAATATGGATATCAAACGACCAAGGTTTAAGAAAGCTTTATTCCGAAAATATTTTTGAAATAGTTGCCGCCCGTTTAGCTATTTAAAATAGGGCTGTGCGATTATTCGATTACTCGAGCAAGTTGGTTAATCAATTATTCGGTTAATCAATTACTCGAGTAATCAAGATTTTGATTACTCAAAACGATGATTAATCGAGTTACTTGAAATATGGTTACTCAAAAAAAAAATAATTTTGCTCGTAATAGAGTTTGCTTTGGAAAGTGCTTATTTTCTTTTTTACATTCTGTCTATGAAAAAAAAATCGTTTTAATTTTTGAAAACAGAAACGTTGTTTTCAAAGTATCAAGGAACCTTAACTACTTTATACATATGTAAAGAGTGGAAATGTTGATTACTCATTTTACTCGAAATGTTGATTAATCATAAAGCAAATTACTCAAATATTTTTGTTTTTGGTTAATCAAAAATCTTCATTACTCGAGTAACTGAACTTTTGAGTAATCATAATTTCCAATTAATCGAATAATTGAGTTATTTACTTTATGATTAATTAAAATTTTGAGTAATCAATTAATCGCACAGCCCTAATTTAAAACCATTTTTATCGACAAGTTAAATGAAATATTTAAATATAGGTGTCAAAGGGGAGAGGTTTTAGTAAGATTTGTGGACCTCAAACCCCTGTAATTGTATGAAAAGTATAAAACTGTCTTTTTAAGACATCGCCCACAGGTTTCAAGAAATAGCACATAATGACAAAGCTCTGAGACTAATTGTGGATGAACGGACCAACGGGAGAGCTCACAGTGCTTCCCTTCCTTATAAAATCTGGGCAAAAATTGAATTATGGACGGAAATAAATGAAAATTCGCTTCTTAGTTAAAATGAGGACGCTAAATTCAAAAATGCCATTTGTTTTGGGATAACTCACATACTTTCACTGCAAATACAGTTTGAAGTTAAAAATTTGGGTTCTTGTGGCATTTACATATGAATTTTACATATAGTTCGTTCTATTTTTAAAAGTGAGGTGTCAAATGGCAGGGACTGGCCTGTAGATGTGCAATAAAGTTTTTTTTTTGAACGGGTTGCCACCTATTACAAATTTTATGAAAATTATTTAATAAGGCAAATGAATTAGATATTACAATATGGGTATCAATCGAAATGGTTTCCAAAATCCTCTACTTCTAAACTTAACGTAGAAGAGTGTCCACATGTTTAAAAAATCAAATTCACTTTAATCAAGGGAATAAGGTAACTGAAATATGTATATCAATATCGGTATCAGACAAAAGAAAAAATTGGACATATTAACCAAGAAAGGAGTGAAGAGTAAAAACATTCCTGATTTAATTTAAGAGTCCAGTAATTGTAACGACAGCCGATCGAATATGAATGCATATATATTTACATAATACCGGTAAATACATTTATATATGTATATGTATGAACATGTGTTTATATATATATATATATATATATATATATATATTCTAAGCAAAACAAAAAAAGGGCACCCTTTTCGAATCACCCCTTAAGAGCTACGGTGAAATACTATTTACAACAAAAGAACTTCGATGTAAACAAAATAAAACTTTCCACTCACAACCGTATGGAAAGTCCAAAGTCAAAATAGCGGGTGCAATGCAACATGTTGGATGTCGTGATTTGGCTGGAGCGATCTTGCGCGTGTGGATGTGTGTGAGCGTAAACAAAAGGATAACTGAAGAATCACCGTAACAAAACAAAGGTCAAAAAATGTTTAAATAGCTAGCAGAAGCCTGAAGCGTGATTCTTTTAAACAAGTCAATATTGAAAGCCGGAGTTGCTCTAACGCGGAAGCCTTTACTCGTCAAAAATGAATTAATCAAAGTTTAAAAATAAAAAGTAAAAGTTTAAGTTACAAAAAAAAACACAGACATTCCTATATCAAAGCGCTAAATTTTCGCTAAACCCGGGTCGCGCTAACGACATAAAATGTAAAGCTAAGTGCCCTGTCGGCGAAATATATGCCCGCGTCAATGACCAGCCAAAGTGCCCGAATCCCAATCAAAAGCGAGCCAAATACACAATTGCACTCCAGTACCACCCACATCCACAGTCAAACTCACCCGACTATAAGCCATATCACCAGCACCGGCGTTTCACTCCGATCATCAACAGCAACAGCGCACTGAAGTACCAACCACCTACACATTTGGTTTTCTTAAGGTTATTTACTTCTTCTTTACTTCTTTGTTTTTTTTTTTTTTTATTGCTATTTTATTTCTGATACGGCACTTATTTTTGATTCTTGAATGTTAATTTTTTTACTTCACCACACCTTCACACGTTGCTAATTTTTTTTGTTTGCTCTTTATTGCTTGGATTAATATTATTTCACCTTATTTTGCTTTACACCGTTTTAGCGTTAGTTTTTGAGTTATGCTTTTGCGTTATCATAATTATGTTATACACTGCGTGCCGTTTTCACTTTAAGACTAAAAGAATAATAACAGTTAACTTTAATAATAATAATATAATAATAGATTGGCGCTTACACATATGTTAGTGTTTGGCCGAGCTTCTCCTCCGATTTGTGGCGTGCGCATTGATGTTGTCACACAAAGCGGAGGGACCTACAGTTTTACGCCGACTCCGAACGGCGATTGTATTTTTATGAGAAGCTGTTTTTCATGGCAGAAATACACTCGGAGGTTTGCCATTGCCTGCCGAGGGACGACCGCTGTTAAGAAAAAACCTTTTTTCTATATTTTTGCGATGTTGCTTTGACCAGGATTTGAACCACAGTATACCAGTAGAAAAGGTTTTTGTTGTTAAGGCTGTTAATTTGGTCCTCATAAAGGACTTGAGGGTTGCGAGCAACTATTTTGCCGCATTCAGGGTGCTGTGCAGCAAAATAATGTGGTGAAAAATTTCAACATCGGATAAATGGCGAGAGAAATATTGTTATGCGCTTTATAAGTAAGCATGAACGTAATAAAATGTTTCATACTTCAATACAACTAATTAGCGCTATTTTTGCAATTCGAAATGATCTTAAAAATATTTGTAGTGAAATATTTACTTTATGAGTTAAATGGAAACTATCTTATATGTAAAAATATATTCCGATTTACTTCAAATAAATGATGTAAAATGTTTTATATATGGATCTAATTTTAATAATAAAATTTATTACTTTCATCTACATTGTTTTTATTGTAAGTTTTCACGAGTAGTTGCAGTTTTCTGCAATTGTCTCTGACCGACTATACATGTTAAAGCCAAATAATTTCACAATTTGTACCCTATTAAAGGTTTATATTTTAATAAAATGTGATCAATTATTTAAGAATATATATATTCCGATCAAACTATAGTGCTGAATGCTTGACAAATAATTATTTAAATCAAATGATCAATAGTGAACGCACTCGGAGTGAATTTTGGAACACGGAGCGAAATATGCATATTAAGACTAAATAATTTCTAACTTTCTACCATATTATATGTTTATATTTCAATGTAGTATGATTAATTACTGAAGAATATATAAACTCCGAACAAACTTCACTACTGAATGCTTGACAAACAAAATTTGAATCAAAAGATCAATAGTGTACGCGCTCGGAGCGAATTTTGGAGCACGATATAAATGTTGAGACTAAAAAATTTCTTATAAGCTTATGTTTTAATATAATATAAATAATTACTGAAGAATATATTAACTCCGATCAAACTATAGTATTAATTGTATGACAAACTATTTAAATCAAATGATCAACAATGAACGCGCTCGGAGCAAATTTTGGAACACTTCATAGAATATTTACAGAGGAAGTATATTATTTGGTAGAGATCAAAATGTATTTAACAAAGTGTGATTGAATTTGATATTGCTCCCAGAAGAACCATCCTATAGTCAAATTGAAAAAAAATTTTATGCATTTTGAATCGTTTGTTTATATTTTTTACATAATATTAAGAGAGCCGCACTGAGTTGTCAATAACACCTTGTTTAATACACCCATGATACAAATATTTAAAGGTAAAAGCGCTTGCTCAATTCGTCGGCCATCATTTATTTTTTGAAGTTTGTCTATTTTATAAAATTGAAGTTTTGAGAGCAACTCAAATGCCAAATAAAAGTAAAACAAAAAACAAATAGATGAAAATATTGAAATTTTCATTTATTTGAGACTGAAAATGAGAGTGTATTTGTGAGATTGGAAATTTGAAAACATTTTTGTAATGTTAGCAAACTTCAAAAATGTTCAGGCTGCCTCTCAGCGGTTTTACCTTCAGATTTTTGTATCATGGATACACCTCGAGATATCACGAACAAGTTTTCCTTTGTTTATTTTTACTTAAAGTCCTTAAATATGTATCTTGATTTCTGTAGAATACGTATTCATTTTTTTAACCTTTTTAAAAAAAGGGAGGACAGTCGGATCTACGTAACCAGAACGACCTGAATGAGCATTAAAGTCGGTTGTATTTTTTGCTCAAAATTACTTGTTATTATTCAGATACAGTTTCGCTACTATTGAGAGATTTCTCGACACACTTGTTCACATTACTGTTATTTATTATTTTTCTTATTAGTCGTTTATATGTTTAGGACTTACTGTGGGTGCTTTAAGATTCATTTTGTAAATATGTATGTACATATAAAAAACAATTGCGATATTTTATTTTATTTTAAATTATGAATTTTATTCGTGCAATTTTTTATGTTTAATAGTTTTGAGATTTTTTGGTTCTGTTGTATTCTTTTATTGCATATCTTTAACTCTTTTACTTTAAGTTATAATGTTGAAGATAAGCCTTCTGCCTTTGTCAAGCACTTTAGCTAGGTACGAGAAATTTAGCATATGCACGTAAGAGCATAGGGTAGGTATAGGGCTGTGCTGCCGCGATTCTCCAACATCTTGTCAAAGGAGAAAATATATTGGTGGCGGAATCCATCGTAGTCCGATTTTTCATAAAATCTACAAAAAAGCGATCACTGAATCTGAACTGCTATGAACGTGTGTATTCAAAGCAAGCACTGCGTTCGTAGCTACTCGAATTTAATTGCATTTTCATAGATTTCACGGAAAATCGGAATACGATGGATTCTATGACAGCCTTGATTAGTTCGTGCCAATATAGTAACTCAGTTACCAGCTTTCAGTTGCTAGTTGCCATCGGTAATACCATTTCAGCCACTGGCCAACCCACTGAAGTTCGGTTGTCCTCCGTAATCGACCCATAAAATCGGAATCGAATATGCATGCACGTTCTGCAGAACGATAAATATTTTGTAAATGTGTGCTCTGTCCGCTAACGAATTCCAGCCATGTGTGAAATGTCGTATGTGAAGCCTCCGTCTAACTTAACGATTGTCAAAGGCACGCCAGAAGACGTTTCATCATATGTTTTCGACCATCGTCTTCTTCGAGTAAGTTCATCGATTCCAAAAACTTTACAACCTCTATGTGCCAGCATCCCTTAGTGTTTTTGCCAATGACATGGCACTATTGCACTGTTAATAACCAAATTTAGCCGCAGTTGCATTCACACGTGATATAATAGCTATTGTCGTCATGTGGGAATCCCCAGGAGATGGCGTTTGTTCAGCTATCGAAATCATTACACCGACGGCGGTGGGCAGTACTGCTGGAACATATTTACCACAGCGGTGGTTGTGGCGTTTTGTTCTGCAACAATAGCCTGCAATGATGACATGTCATATAATGTCGATGAACAAAGATATAAAATTGAAAATGACTAACCTTATTCCCGGCCGATTGGGAGACCACCCTTGGTCACGACCAGAACGCATTTACCAAGAGGAAAAACCGCAGGGATTGCAGTAGTTCTTGCGATCACCGTTGATGATGCTGTGCTTGTAATTAATAGTCTGAAAAGGCAGAAAATTGCATTAATCAAATGTTAAGCACATCAAATAAATAAATTTCAATAATTTGTTTACCATTTTACAAACCGAATTACCAAGAAATAGAAACTCACCGCTTTGCGATACAGAAATAATAACCAACAGGGGTGCATTTTCTTGGTAAGCAACAGAAGCGCTCAGAGCAATCTGATCCACAATATTATTTTCTGAAAAATAAGACTTGAAAAGAGTTTTTAAACATGATTATCACATTATCTAATTAGCGCACACTATCGAGTTTATTTCTAGTAGAATATAATTGTATTATCTCAGACTTTTTTTCAATGTTTTCTAATATTCGTTCTTTTGGAATGCAAAAGCAACCATGCGCTCAATTTCTTGTGGGGAAATTTGGCCCCCATAAAGGACTTTCACCACGAAACAGCTACAAAAACAAAAACCTTTTCTACTGGTATACTGTGGTTTGAACCCAGGTGCTGCGGAGTGGAAGCGCGCACTGCTTACCACTACACCACAGCGGCCGACAGTTAACTTTGCTTTAGTAATATTGTTTTATCTTATAATTTTTAGTTTCGAGCTCTTTTATTGAATTCAATTGAATTTTTAATTTATGAGTTAGGGTTTGCTAGCTTCTTTTGTATTTTCTTGTGTAAGAATAAGTCTTTTGTTCACCCGCGCCGGTATCAGTTACATCGATACATGCTATTTCGAGAGCATTTGCGACATTTAATGAGATCAAACTGAAAGGGAGAGTGAAGCAGGTGGCATAAGTACCCTCCAAAGTGGCCCACTACACCACCTGTTCCGTTGTTTTGCTCTCCTTTACAGTGCATGTACACATGTATGTTTGTTCTTTTCTCCACACTTTTCAGGTAGTCTGGATGCTGGCGCTAGCATCGTTGGACATACGTACATACACCTACTGGTAAGTGAGAAGTCACAATTCAGCTAGTCATATAAACATACATCTACGTACATATCGATATTAGGAAGGGTCGTTAGCAAAAAAAAGGGAAGATTATTCTTTTGGAACGTGCGTTTGTGCGTATGTGCGTATGTGCACACATATTGAATGTACATACAAAAATACATTTGCTAAACATATATGTAAATGCACATTTAGATACAAAAAAAAATAGGAAAGCTTGAAAAAAAAGAAAAGGCAAGAATAATAGAAGTAGGAAGGGCGGAATAATAGTATACAATAGAATACAAAAGAAGAATAGAGGTTCGCAAATAAGGCAGTTGTAAAGCAGTAGCTATTAGAATTAAAGCACATAGGGTAATTAGTTAAAAATAATAATAATAATAAAGATCTGAAATTGTTTGTTGGTAGAAGACAGTTAGTATAAGAAATGTATTATTTATTAGGATTGATTTTTTTGTTGCTTATTAGAATAAATGTATCCATATAATAATGAAATTCCGTTCAGTAGAGTCTTATTATTTTTCATGGATTTCTAAAGTTTTTTTTTCAGGTTGGTGTGGGTGTTGCCATCGTGCGACGTAGAGGGGAAGTGGGTGTACAAAGACGAAATGACTGATTGACTAGGGTGACTGACTGACGACTGACGGACTAGGTCAGGCAAAGGGAACTTCGCGCGCTGACGACTGGAGCCACAGTGAAGTTCAAGGCTGAGCACATCTGTGCTTAAAAGGGGTGGGATGGCTCCACCTGACCCGGACAGGCCTTCTACTTTTTTTCATCTTTTCTTTAACATTGGCATGATAAATAAGTATTTGATTGTTGTAGCTGTGGCAAACAACCGCCCCCGCCCCCCCTTCCCCCCATTGGCCGTCGAGTTAGCCTGGGCAACAAGCATACCAACCTGCCACTTACCTCTGCCCCAACAGCCAGCTACACAACAATGGCGCCCAACGATGTCAATGAACATTAATTTTGGTTTAGTAATTTGTCTCTTATATTTTTTCTTTTTTCATTATTTTCTTTTCAATTGGACTGGTTAGGATTTTTATCATAGTAACGCGACTAAGGTTTTTACTTGGTTAGCTGTACCAGATAAAACATATATGTATGCAGGGGGACAGCAAAACTTCGCTGAACAGTGGTATCCAAAGGCAAGGATTGGGAGATTTTTAAATATATATTTTTTTCTTTTTGACTGAAAATTGGGGTTTAAGCTACCAAGCGTAGGATTAGACATCTTATGTATATTCGTGAGGTTTATCCGAAATTTTCAATGGGAATGTGGGATTCGAAAATCAACATTAAATAGTGGGGTAGCCGTATTTTGGTGCAAATAGCTGAAATATCGTTGTGCTGCACTATTTGAGGGGGTTAGCTGGCTCAGACAATGGACGGCGGTCAGACGGATCAAAAGCACCCACGATGACCTCTGCCGAGGGCAACACCAAACACACACCAACAAATGAATTGAATTTATTAATTTACACATTTATATACATAAACATATATACATTTTTTTAGTTTCCTTGGTGAAATATTTTTTCACTTACATCCTTTATTTTTTTATCATTAAACTTTTTATTTTTTTTTTATTTATGTATTCACTTTTTATGTTTATACGAATAAACCTATTTTTAATTAAAATTCTACATATCGAGGGCTTATATTCAATACCATCTATATGAAAAAACTCAATTTTTCAGGAGAGCATAAAAACTCTTTTGACAGCTATTTTTAAAAGTGTTAATAATTTGAAGTACCCACGCATGTCTTAAAAATTCACGCTATATATTAAAACTAGGATTTTACTTTTAATTCATGTTATTTTAGTTTAAAGATCAGATAGAGGTTTTGCAATTCGAATTGTAACTATTTATGTAAAAAAAATGTGCTGATAGCGGGTTTGGCAGAATAATGAAAAGGTCAATATTTAGATGTAAATGTTATGTTAAACTAAGATTTTAACACATAAATCATTGGTCTGCAAACTCGTTCCCTTCTATTCCGACGTGCCCAGGTAACCGCATAATTTTAATGGTGTTTTTGTGTCGAAAGAGTATTTCACGTGATTTCGATATTATATGAGAATCATTAGCACTGTGAAAGAGGGCTTCGATGGCTGATTAACTGTCCGTGCACATGAGGAAATTTCCTTCGTTTTTAGAGGCGAAAGGTACAGCTTCTAGCATTTGTAGATGCCGAGCAGTACGCGGGTAAAGCACCGACGACAATTGTAAAACCAAGCCCTTTTGTTACCGCAAAAGAAGAGCCGGTATCATATCTGGAACCGTCTGTGAAAATAAGCTCCCAGGTCATTTATGAGTATAGAACTGGGAAAATGCCCTTGCGGTAGAGTTTTTACTTTAGTAGGCATCGGAGTAGATATTATGTCCAAATCTTTGATGTAGCTTAATATATGAAATAAAGCTGATTGCTTGCTTCATCGGTTTTTTGGTGAAAGCAGGATTCGACGTGATAGAATAAAGTCTCATTTCTGCAGTTAACAATCTTTGGGATGAGCATCTTTGTGTTGTATTTTACCCCATGGTTATGATTCTTCTGACTGCTGCACGGTAGTGTCCGTAAATTACGAGTCCAAAGTAAATTTTTCCTAATATAAAAGCCCTAATTACATTTACTAGTGTAGTTATATGAACTAAAGAATACTTGGATGATAAAAACTTTATAATATTAAGTCTAGCAATTAAGCTTAATCTAACATTATGACAGTGCTGCTTAAAAGTAAGTTCATTGTCAAAAATTATTTCCAATATTTTCAATGTGTCAGTATAGTGGATAGAGGTGTCATACACGGAGAGGGTTGGATGTATACATTTGTGTTTTCTGCATATGAGAAAAAAACGAAATCTTAGCTCCTGAAGATTTGGACCAATTGCGGCAAGTCCTTCGTCATAGAAAAAATATAATGGAGCTAACTTTCCCAAAGGCTATATAATAAAATAACCGAAAGTAGTGATCCTTGTGGGACACCATTAAAGAGAGGAACAGTTTTTGAATAACAGTTATTGACCCGAACAGCGAACTTCCGGTTGTAAAGGAAAGACTTAACAACATTGTTCATCCTCTCACCATTTTTCCAGCATAATACTTTAGATATGCAGGGGAGGAGGGAAATGGGTATGTAGTTAGAAACTAATGAATTGTTTCTATTTAGTTTGGAAATAGGAGTAATAATAGCAGTTTTCCACTCTTGGTGACCCTTGAGATAGAATGGAGTAATGGACTACATGACTCTATATTTGACGGGATATGGAAGATTTTTTTGTTGCATCAAATTTGGTTTCAGTTGGACAGATATATTTATTTATTTATTTAAGATATGAGGGTGTACACGTAAGACTTTAAGTCTTTTAGAATACATCAATAGATGGAAATAACAAAATTAAAGGCTTATTTAAAATTTGAAGCAAACTTAAATCTAACAATAAATAGTTATAACTAATTTTAAAGTTTGAGGTACACCCAAGATCAAAAATGAGAAAACAGAGAGATCGAGAAGAGAAGAAAGGAGAGAAGAGAGTTCAATCGCAATCACATCATATTTACCGTGTTAAAATAACCGTGAATTACCTTTTTGTAGCTACCCCCAACCAAAGCACTTTTGACAGATTCTGGAATAGAATTCCAGAGCCTCACAGCATTAATGGAAAATAGCCTTGACGAAGACAAATAGGTGTATTTAGGGATAACCAGAGTTTGATGTCTATTTGACCTAGTTAATTGTAGTTTATCATAAAGGTTTTTGGGAGTTTTATATTTGATGAGCTTGAACATAAATATACAATTTCTTGCCGCAAGGTAATAAAAAATACCACATCCAAGAATTTTAGATTTCCACAAAGATATGTGATCATATCTTTTGAGGCCATAGACGTAACGCGTAACATTGTTAAACAAAACATCAATCTTGTGAGACGAAACGGAATCAAGTTTGCTATACACAAGCCCACAGTACGTGATATGAGATACAGAAAGTTGAACAGCAAGCCTTCTTCTTGTCTCCAGAGGTGTAAACGACGCTGACATTTTTAACCTACGCAAAACAACATAGACACTGCTAACAACTTTATTAATGTGGTCAGAATAAGTCAACATGGAATTCACAACAAAGCCTAAATTTTTTATCTTGTCCGTAAACATTAATACGCTATTGCCAATAGTAAGTTTCGGAATATTCTCCAAATGTACCACACTGTTACTGATGGGCAACACATAGGACCTAGCAGCATTCAGACAAAGACAATTATCATTGGCCCATTGCGAAATTGCAGACAAATCACTGTTTATTTTGAAACACAAGTCCTCCACAAGACCAACACGACTTTACAAATACAACTGAATGTCATCAGCATAAGCGTGGACATTCACATACTGACAAATGAGAATACATCGTTGACAAAAAGAGTAAACAAGAGGGGACCGAGAACAGAGCCTTGCGGAACACCGGAGACAACAATACTAGACGCAGACGAGGTAGCCTTGCAAGTCACCTTCTGAGTTCTTCCTACTAGGTAGATGGCCATAAGCTTTACAGAGCTATCAGAGAATCCAAAATAATGTTTAAGCTTTTTACAAAGAAGGTCGTGACTTACCATGTCAAAGGCTTTAGAAAAATCCAGAAGGCAGAGAAGTGTCAGATAGCCATTATCAAACTGTACCCTAATATCATCAGTTATTTTTAACATAGCCGTGGCGCAGCTATGCTTAGCTCTAAACCCTGACTGCAATGGAGATAACAGATTGTTTCGTTGGACAAATGTGGAGATTTGTGCTGCCATTAGGGACTCGCACACTTTAGAAAAGGCTGGCAGTATGCTTATCGGTCTATAGTCAGTTGGATCGGTGGCAATATTCTTCTTAGCAACAGGAAATATGCCGTTGTGAATCAGTGATTTATGATATGTGTTAGAGTTCCCAAAATAAATGGCAGCACAAGTTTTACAAACGTCAATGATATCCCATCATTGCCGATTGCGTTGGACTAAATCGCCATAAGAGATCTTAAAACATCAGCCTCTGTTACTCCATCGAATTGAAATTTTTCTTCTAACGCAAAATTATTAACTAAATTTGGGAATGGAGCGCTATAGCTGTTACTTTCGCTAGTAAAATATTTATTAATACATTTGGGTCACTTTTACATTCAGTTCTAAGTTCTCCATGTACATTCAAGGTAGAATTGCAATAGAATCGCTTTGCATTTCTTATAATGGCAGTAGCTTTATTTCTGGCAGATTTGTACTGTGTCCAAGCAAAGTCAGTTCTGGTTCTCCTCCATTTACTATAAAGCTTTTTACGTGCTTTTATAGCTGAGCTAACTCTTGTATTGTACCAAGGGCAAGCGCTGTTTATGGTCCGCACGGTACGAAGCGGGACATGGTCGTCGAATAGTTTGCCAGATTTTTATTTAGGAAGTCAAGTTTTGCATCTACACTCTCAATGAACCAACAGTTATTCCAGTTAACATTTAACAAACTGACATGCGGATTACTAACATTAACAGACTTCAAATCACGATACATAAAAGTAACACTATCAGCGGGACTGTTAAACGACACATCTAATGTACGAAATATAAGGTCATGGTCCGAAATAAAAAACATTGGTCAAATTTTAGAATATGGTCAATATTAGAGACAATAACAAGGTACAGCAGGCTAGGATTTGAGTTGTTGTCGTATCTTGTTGGTACTAATCTGTTAACAACAGCAAGACCTGCAGCAGATACATGGTCAAGTAGTTTAACGGCATAGCAAACTCCTAAAAGAAGGTTTACATTAAAGTCACCACATATAACATAACGCTCATACTCAATCAAAAACATAGATAGCTCAACAAAAAACGAGTCTAACATGCAACACCTATTAGGATTATATACACAGGACACTAGTGTTTTTGTGACATTATCTGAGACTTCCGCAATGATGAATTCCGTATCAGAATCATTTGATACAGTTAGAGGTTTAATTTTTAGGGTCGATTTGCAACAAATTGCAACACCACTTCCTTTTTTGGTCTATCTGTCGTGGCGTATAACATTAAAATGTGGGATACCATAATAAAAGTCAGTAAAGTTTGGATTAAACCACGTTTCTGAAACACAGATGACATCATTCCCCGATTCTCCAAATTTATGTCTAACATAGTCCAATTTATCACCATTAAGACATCGAGCATTAAAATGCACCACGTTAAGGCCATTTGACTGTTGGCATAAAATATCTATTAAAATTTTTTGGTTATCATTAATGCTGGGGGCTGATTTCCTAGTGGGATTTAAATGGCACACACTGAGACAGAAAGGGGTTAACTACAAATAGCATCAAGCACAAGAAATATACAACACAGCAAAAGCACAAGTGATTGCAATTAAATACATTAAACGAAACAGGAGGGTAATATACGAACAGTTGAGAAAGGCAAACAAGCAATAGAAATAATCTGAGATACATAAGTAAAAAAGTAAACAAATAATAAATAGAGAGAATACGGCAAAGAGAGAAAAAGAAAAAACATTTATGTATTTGGACATACATAAAATACATACTTAAGTGTAATTGTTCTTATATTCTAGGGCCGATAAGAGCGTTAACCTCGGCTCTGCTGCTCACTAATCTGGGCTCTTCGCCAGCCTTTAGCCGCACAAATATTCTCCCACGGATGGAAAACGCCGATGCCAATCGTTTACTTCGCCTTAACTCTGATGCATATGTCATTATTTCTCGTTGAGTTTTTGAGAGAATCATGCAAATAAATATTGGCGTAACCCGGCAGCTCAATATCAGAAAGAGCAAGCGATCTCTTTTTATTTTTGCAAAACAAAGAGACAGATCGTAAGAGTCGATTGCGGTCATTTGCAGAGAAAAGCTTCACAACAATAGGACAAGCGCTGCTGCTATTTTGTCCATTGCCTTTCACGCTTCGCAGACGAAAAACGTCACGTAAAGGTGGAGGTTTGTCCTGAGCTACACTACAAACCTTTGCAAATAATTCAAGTAAACACTCACCAGCTGCTTGGGGGATCCCGTTAATAATAAGATCC
>NW_023458689.1:39769-55846 GCF_013731165.1 Rhagoletis pomonella
AGATATTTTTGGTTGTCAAATCAAGACTGGCTTTATTTTAATATTCATATTCTAATCTACCTATGCTACCTCTTAATTCTATTTCTTATTTTCTAATTTCTTAAAGCTAAATTGTTGACGCTGCATTTGTATTCACATCCAGTCACGTACATGCATTCGTTCCCACGTTTGTACATTTGCTGCTGCTGCTATTGTTGCTGGTGTCAAGTGGCATATTCCACTACATATGTCAACTACCCTCCCCCTCAAATGTGATTGCCCTCAACCACAATTGCTTCCAAGCGGGCTCTAATATCTTCTCTGCTTTTGGCAATGTTCATCGTTGACAAACTATGTTGAGGCTGGTCAGTGTCAGTTTTTATTTTGTTAATTCTGGGCTTTAACTTCATATACAATATTACTATTATGATTGCTGTGAGTATTGCAATTACGCCATACCACATCCATTTGCTATTTTCATGAACGACTTTTATCTCTTCCATTCGCTCGTTATTTCGAATATGCAGTTTATGAAGGAATGGCAATGATAGGTGTTTTTGTTGACTTGTCTCATTTAAAATAGTTTTCTTAGGAGCTAGGAGCTCAATAATATCGATCTGATGATTTGCTTTGAATTTCTCTCCATTTATCGTAAGAGATTTTTCAAATGTAATTAACAGGGTTCCATTAGCTCTAATCAGTTCTCCATTTTCTTCGATGTCTAGCCTACTGCTGCGTGCGATGATTAATCCGTCTCTAATTACTTCAATCTCTTCTAAGTAAGTGGTCCGCCGCCGTAGTGGGACAATTTGCTGTATGGTTGTTTAGAAGTTGTAAAAGGCAAACATCTTGCATATTAATACTAAAATAGTTATATCCTACAGATTTTCTGCAATTTTATAATGGATATTGGTTTCCCTTACAATTAGCAGTTAAATTATTCTTTAAATACAACATTTTGTTATTTTGAGCCACAGGGCTTATTTGATATAATTTGCAAATTTTTGTTATTTGAGGAATTTTTACAAGATAAATCAGTGCATCGTTTTGGTAATAAATTTTTACATCTGAAATTGTAATAATATCGGACATGGGAACTAGTGTGTTTTCCTTAAATTCTATCAAACTGATTTCTTCTGTATTTAAAATTAGTGGGTTTACAATATTATATTTTGCTAAGGCTACACCATACAACATGTTTTTTAAATTATCAATAACTATTCTATTTCTTCGTGCCATGAGTAGAGTGACCACTTCATAATCAATTGCATTTCTAGTATTGATATTGTTAATTCTGTCTGTTATTTCATCAATTTTTTCTTGAATTTCTTTGTTTATTTCTATTTGTCTATTTCCAGCCCTTATAATTTCATTTTCGGTAGCTGTCAAAATTTGTAAGTCTTGATGGTCGGGGACTCCAGCCACAAATTTAAGAGCAGACCCCAGGAAATCGATGGCACGTCGAGTTCTACCGGGTCTCCTGAGCATGCGAACTAAGTTGTCCATCTCGTCCCGGTCCTGTTGTAGTAGTTCTTTTCGTTTTTCATTTTTAAGAGCTGCTATTATATTTATGTTGTCCACAAATCCTTCTTCTATGACTGTAAAGTTTATAGTGTGTTTCAAATAAATGAAATTCTGAAAAATTGCGGTTTCGCCTGATGGTATCGGAATAAATAGAGCTGTTGAGTAATCCACGATGCTCGCTGCCACTAACGGCACAAGGACAACCCTGCAAGTAAATGTTCATTTTATATTATTTTTGTGAACTTGCTTGCCATCTATTACTACCGCAGTCCCTAGATCCGCCTGAATAGCCTTTTCATTATAAAGTTTTGAAAATTTATTTCCTATTCTCCTATTACTTTTTACATAGACCATTTCACCTGGTTTAAATTCTCTTGGTTTTGTTTCTCTATTATGGTAACTTAAGTCCTTTTCCTGTTTCATTTTTAAACGATTCCTAATTTCTTTTTTAACTTCTTCAGTTGAATTGTATAATAGTTCTTTTTGCTTATATTTGGTAACTGAATGAATTGAGTTATTGTATTTGTGTGTTGCTAACAGAATCAATTCAACTACGTCAGTAGCATCTCCCTTTATGCATCTTGCAATTTCGGCCAGAGTAGAATGAAAGCGTTCCACTTGGCCATTACTTCGACTGTGAAGTGCTGGAACAGTAAACATAGAAATATTGAATTGATTTTGTAGACGACTCTGGACAGTTTTTGATGTGAAAGCTCCTTCATTATCCGTGATAATCTGTTTAGTGTCGTAAAATTGCGAGATAATTTCAATAAGTGGATTTTTTACGTCTATTGTATTGCGGGACGCAATATTCTTTACCACAGCGAATTTTGAAAATTTATCTATGCATGTAATAAAATATTTCCCTCCTGTGTAATATATATCTATGTGAAGAATCTCTCCTGGTGCTTTAGGGATAGGCGTTACTCCTATAGGGTGCAGTATCGGTCTGCGTTTGTATTTATTTTCCCTGCAAATTTTGCAATTTTCGGCAGATGTTTTAACCATTTTTTTCATGTCTGGGAAATAATACTCGGCCAATATTTGTTTACAATTTTCATTGCTTTCCCTATGTGCTCTATTGTGCTCGTTGGCAATTATTTCTAACTGGTTATTTTTATTGAAAGTATCCTGCACGAGTTTGCTAGTGTACCTCATTTTTACTCCTGGAAATGCGTTTACCAGATCGTTTTGAATAATTCCTAAAGTTTCTAAACAGCAATGAATGCCATTCACAACTGCCGCGTTTAATGTGTCTTTCAAAGTGCATATCAAATTTGGGATGGATGAAAACTGCACCATGTGTCTGATTTGTTTTTTGAAATAATGCTTTCATTTGCTTACGATCCGAGTTAAGTGAATGTTGAATGAAGATTTGGTTCTTAAAGCAGTTTATAGGATTTGGTACAGAGGGAATAATATTTGTGGATGACTGCTCGCTATGAACAGTAGTTGCGTGTATATGTTGACGTGACAGCGCGTCAGCAACTTTGTTTTCTAATCCTGGCTTATAATAGAATTTCGGAGAATATTCTTCAATAAAACTCCTCCATCTTTTAAGTTTTGTAATTGGGTTTTTTTTCGGACAGCGCGAAAATTAACGGCTGATAGTCCGTATAAATATGAATATTCGGAGCCCCATATAAATAGTTTCTTAGGCTTTGCAAAGCCCAAACTATTGCTAGCATTTCTCGCTCATTTGTTGCATAGTTTTGTTCGGTTTTACTTAAAGTTCGTGAAACCATCGTTATTGGCCGTCCCTTTTGCGATAAAACGGCTCCGATTGCATCAGCAGATGCATCCGTTGTTAACTCAAAGGGTTTCCTAAAATCGGGATATAAAAGTAACACGTCTTCTGAGGCTAATATAGATTTAATTCTATTAAATGCACCTATCGCTTCAGCGTTTAGCTGAAGTTTTATATACTTAGACTTTATGGCTGATACGTGCCCGTTTTCGCCACTAAGATATCTTGTTAGAGGTTTGGCAATTGCCGCATAACCTTTTACAAATCTCCTGTAATACCCCGCCAGTCCTTGAAAAGACCTCAGGCTACGAAGAGATTTTGGCATTTCATAGTTAACTATATCTTTAATTTTGTTAGGACATGTCTTAATTCTATCACTGGATACCCTAAAGCCTAGAAATTCTACTTTGGTGTGAAAAAATTTTGACTTTTCAGTTGCTACTCGCATATTTTCATGCAAGAGTTTTGTCAGTATTCTCTTTACATCTGTTGTATGCTCTTCTGTTGACTTGGAAAAGATTATTACGTCATCTATGTACACATGACAACACTTTCCTATTTCCTCTCGCAGCACGTCATCTATCGATCTTTGAAATATGCTTGGTCCATTTTTCAGGCCAAACGGCAATCTTCGAAACTCATACTTGCCGTTATTGACTGAAAATGCATTCTTTTCCCTGTCAGATTCTTCTAACAATATTTGGTGAAATCCTGCTTTCAAGTCAACTGTAGTATAATATTTGGCTTGCCCCAAGTTAGATAAGATCATCGAAATGTCAGGTATTGGGTAACGATCAGCCACCGTTTTTTCATTCAACTTTCGATAATCAAAAACTAATCTGTATTTCAGAGCCTCATCCTTCTTTTCACTCTTCTTTGAAATCACCAATACTGGAGCATTATAGGGAGATCGCGACGGCTGAATTATACCGTCTCTCAATAATTTTTTAATTTCTTCATTGACAAATGGTACAGCGGCCATATTATATGGCCGAGGCTTTGAGTATACCGGCCCTTTATCAAGAGTCCGTATAGTAGCTTTAATGTTTGTGTTAAAGGTAAGTTTCTGATCGGGCTGTGCAAATACTTGCATTACTTCTCTAATCATATCCTCAAACTTACTCTTGATTCTTGTAGGGACGCATTCTATATTTATATCGATATTATTCACCTGTTCACATTCATAAAGTTCTATCGGTTCAGTACCTTCTTTAAATATTAGAAGAGACTGTCTTGTATCGATAGTTGATTCTATTTGCGTGAGAAAGTCATACCCTATAATAGCATCAAAAGTTTTTAATGCTGGGAGTATGAAAAAATCAGAAATCTTACCAAATAATTGTATTTTACATTTTTCTGTGATTTTGTTAAATCCATTTACAGTTCTAGCTAAGAACGCGTTATCTGTTTTTTTGATATTTTTTAAGTCGGAACGTTTTTTTATGTAATTTTTTGCAGTGCCAGTATCAAGAAGTATATTTAACGTTTCACCGTTGTTTAGTTTCTTCCTGACATATGGCAATGCCGAATTTACCCTAAAAAATTAATCTCATCAGCATATTCAGGATTGTCGGATGGATCTTCGTGTTGTTGCTGCACCACATTTATGCGTTGTACTTTTGCGGGTGACCGCCTGTCTGATTCCCGCTGCCTCTTTGTTGTGTAATTAGGAGACTTCGCTAATTGTGTCCTGTTGGACTGGACCTGTGTTTGTGGTACAGAATTGAAGCGGTATTTAGAAGAAATTGAATCTATGTCCATAGGAGTTGGCTTGTTATGTTCACCACTATTTGGAACATACTTTTCACGCATATCTTTTCTATATTGCGGATTTTTGCGCACTTGAACCGTTCTAGCTTTTTCCTGTTCTGCATCAAAAACTCTAGCGAATTCATACCTTTTCTGATTCGCCTCCAACTCCTGTGCCTTAGCTAAAGCTGAAGGCAAGTCCTCGCAACCTACCGAACACAGAATATCACACCTCGGTTTTCTTAAACCAGAAATAAATACGCGCAATGCATCCTTGCGGTATTTTTCGGCTAAGGGTCATTTCCCGAAAACTCCATGGTGACTTTGCTTATTATCAGCGTCAGACTCTTTTCCAGTTCAGCATAAAACTCAGAAATAGTCTTGCGCCCCTGCCGCAAAACACTCATTTGGTTTTCTAATATATGCAGTGGTCTTTCGTCAGCGTAGGTATGGTCTAGACGTGCAATAATTGCATCAAAGTTTAATACTGTATTAAATGATGCAAGCACCAAATTCGCTGGCCCTACTATTTTATTCCGCATGATAGCTATCGCCTGAAAATGGCGTTCAGTCTCTTCGTATCGCGTAAAATAAGCTTATTGCCGTGTGAGCGGCTTGACGCCATGAAACATATTTAGCCTGTTCACCAGAAAATTCAGGCAGCGATTTGATAATGTCCAATGATATTGGACACACTGCCTCTGGGATATTCACCTCAATAGGTTGGTAGGCAACGATTTTGGGGGCCTTTAGTTGCAATGTATTTACTAGTCCCGTCAACTTGTCTTTCCCCTTAACGCACTATTTGCCTGTTCATGCGATTGCATCATTGATGCCATCCTACTCATTACGGCCGCGCATGCCGTTTCTACAGCCATTTGTACTGTTGCTGCGATTTGTTCAGTCATTTTGTTAACAACTGTTTTTTAGCTTTTCACTACACCACTAGGATACCTTAAATCCAAAAAAAATTGATATAACTCACTTAACTTATACTGCAATTTTAATTGTAGAAGCAATGTTTTACTTGTTCACAATGTTTTCTTAAATATAATGCACTGACTTACACTAAAATGAAATACATTGAATAAATTACTGCCGCTTGCTTCCAAAATTATCCCGTGGGTATTTCCTGAATCACCGGCTGCTGCTTATACCCTTTCCTCTATAAGGATTTCATGTCCTGTGGGTATTTGTGGATTTCCCGTGTGGGCGCCAGATATTTTTGGTTGTCAAATCAAGACTGGCTTTATTTTAATATTCATATTCTAATCTACCTATGCTACCTCTTAATTCTATTTCTTATTTTCTAATTTCTTAAAGCTAAATTGTTGACGCTGCATTTGTATTCACATTCAGTCACGTACATGCATTCGTTCCCACGTTTGTACATTTGCTGCTGCTGCTATTGTTGCTGGTGTCAAGTGGCACATTCCACTACATATGTTAACTTACACTGCGTGCCGTTTTCACTTTAAGACTAAAAGAATAATAACAGTTAACTTTGCTTTAGTAATATTGTTTTATCTTATAATTTTTAGTTTCGAGCTCTTTTATTGAATTCAATTGAATTTTTAATTTATGATTTAGGGTTTGCTAGCTTCTTTTGTATTTTCTTGTGTAAGAATAAGTCTTTTGTTCACCCGCGCCGGTATCAGTTACATCGATACATGCTATTTCGAGAGCATTTGCGACATTTAATGAGATCAAACTGAAAGGGAGAGTGAAGCAGGTGGCATAAGTACCCTCCAAAGTGGCCCACTACACCACCTGTTCCTTTGTTTTGCTCTCCTTTACAGTGCATGTACACATGTATGTTTGTTCTTTTCTCCACACTTTCCAGGTAGTCTGGATGCTGGCGCTAGCATCGTTGGACATACGTACATACACCTACTGGTAAGTGAGAAGTCACAATTCAGCTAGTCATATAAACATACATGTACATACATATCGATATTAGGAAGGGTCGTTAGCAAAAAAAAGGGAAGATTATTCTTTTGGAACGTGCGTTTGTGCGTATGTGCGTATGTGCACACATATTGAATGTACATACAAAAATACATTTGCTAAACATATATGTAAATGCACATTTAGATACAAAAAAAAATAGGAAAGCTTGAAAAAAAAGAAAAGGCAAGAATAATAGAAGTAGGAAGGGCGGAATAATAGTATACAATAGAATACAAAAGAAGAATAGAGGTTCGCAAATAAGGCAGTTGTAAAGCAGTAGCTATTAAAATTAAAGCACATAGGGTAATTAGTTAAAAATAATAATAATAATAAAGATCTGAAATTGTTTGTTGGCAGAAGACAGTTTGTATAAGAAATATATTATGTATTAGGATTGTTTTTTTTTTGTTGCTTATTAGAATAAATGTATCCATATAATAATGAAATTCCGTTGAGTAGAGTCTTATTATTTTTCATGGATTTTTAAAGTTTTTTTTTCAGGTTGGTGTGGGTGTTGCCATCGTGCGACGTAGAGGGGAAGTAGGTGACTGATTGACTAGGGTGACTGACTGACGACTGACGGACTTGGTCAGGCAAAGGGAACTTCGCGCGCTGACGACTGGAGCCACAGTGAAGTTCAAGGCTGAGCACATCTGTGCTTGGAAGGGGTGGGATGGCTCCTTCTGACCCGGACAGGCCTATATTTTTTCATCTTGTCTTTTACATTGGCATGATAAATAAATATTTGTTTGTTTTAGCTGTAGGCAAAGGCTGTGACAAATACGATGTCGTAAGCCTTTTGTTTAGCACGATCATTATTTTAGTTTAACTAAATTTGACTTTACAAACAGGTGGCAACCCTCTTCGTAGTATTTGCAAGCTAAAGCCTTCTTAAAACTTTTTCGTCTGACTCCCATATGGTGATACCTACCTATTATAATAAAATGATTTCTTTAATTCCAATGGAATTTGATTTTTTTAAAGGTTGCAACCCCCTACATGTAGTTAAGAAATAAACTCTTTTCATACACATTTCAATTGATACCCATCTCTTAGTAAATCATTTAGCTTATTAAAAAATCTTAATTCAATTTTTTAACAGGTGGCAACTCTTAAAAAAATATACCTCTATTTTCTACAAGTCAAGCTTTTTAATCTGACACTTCATTTTCGAAGAACGAATCGCGCAGATCTGATGGCACTGACAAAAACTGCAAAAATTATTTTTTGCATTAGCAAGAACGCACTTAAGAAAAAAAAGTGCAAAAAATTTGCATGTTTTTATTTCTTTTTTCGAAAGATAAAAACCCATACTACTTAATAAAATAATAAAAAATAACATATTTTTACATATATTTTTTATTAATTCCATTAAAATTTACCATTTTTTTAATTTTTATTAAACAAAATTTGTTTTTCTGGAAAACTGCAGGCACACCCTGTGTTTAATTTTATTCGGAAATTTTTATTCCTGTAGTTCTCTACTATCCATATCAGAGGTCCCCAAACTTTTTTTCTCGTAGACCCCTTTCAAAAATTTACCGGTTTCGGTGGACCCCCTGCTGATGAATATCTAAATATTCCCAAAGCAAAGATTAGATCTACCTTTGTATGTAAATTTTCATCGCGGGTGAATTCAAAAACTAAACTCGGAGTGGCCAAAATAAAACTAAAAGATTTTCTTTCTATTATTTTTTATTTCTATTTATTAAAATAATCTGATTACGCACTTGCAGGTTTTAAGAAATATAGCTAGAAAATCCATCAAAATTCTCTCTCGCTCTGAGGAGTTAAATTTTTTAAGAGCACTTCGAGCCCTAGCGTTATTTGCATTATCTTCACCATAAACTCATCAAATGTAAAATAATTTATTAGTGTTGATGGCATCATTTTTACTTTAACGATCCGAGTTTTAAAGTGAGGCGAAACATATTTATCACTCACATTTTTTATACACAAAATCTAACACAACAAAACGGCTAAGCTTTTTACGCCAAACTTTTAATTCAGAAACTGACAATAGAGAAAAGAACGGGTCTAGAAAAATCGATGACAAACAACCAAGCCAGCAAAAAGCACAAAAAGTGTTCCACCGTCTCATCCTCTTCAAGGCAGGATGGGCAAATGGAGTTGTCATTTACGCCTATCACAGTCAGGTGTTTGTGCAACGTGAAGTGACCAGTCAGCAGTCCAACAAGTTGAGTTTTGCCCACCTGCATCCACTTCCCTCACCCAGTTTCTGATGGTTGCTTCGATGGCCGAAAGTGGGTGTGCTAAAACTGGTTGCGGACCGTGGAATGCCTGGTCTGAGCCAATTCTAGCTAAATGGTCAGCTGTCTCATTACCAGGTACTCCTGAGTGACCTGGCACCCATAGTAAAACAAGCTCGTTATGTTTGCCACCGTAATTTAGTCGAGACTTGCATTGCCGAACCAGTTTGGAAGCAGTTAGAGGGCAGGCCAATGCCTTAAGTGCAGCTTGGTTGTCTTTGCAGACACGTAAACTCATCCCTTTCCACCCATGTTCCACCACGTAGTACATGGCTTTGAGAATTGCAATTACCTCAGCCTGGAAGACCAAAGCATATTCCCCAACAGAAAAGTGAAGCTTATCCCCATTAACTTCGAAATTGTCCCCATATCAGGACCCAGAGTCTGTTTTGGAGCCATCAGTGAAGACAATGTGTGAGACCGGTCTCAGTGATGGAATTAATCCAGTATTTACCTTCAGGGAACTCAACATTATAGAATCTCTTCAACAAAGGCAATAGTGGCGTACTATCCTGTAGCATTGAAAAGAAACAAACATGGTTGCCACAATTGGTAACCTTCTATCAAAATTGGTAACTTTTAAACGGTTTGGTAACTTGGTAACTTTTATTTCATTTTGGTAACTTTTGCAACTAAACATCTATTTGCATTACTAGAAAGAAATGAATTATGTTTTGAATGTGCGTATTATTAAAACCCTTCGAGCACTACTGATACTTCTACAAAATTACTTCGATAAAATTAGAGTCATCTCATATTCGAATACTGGAAATATTTGAATTATAGTGGCAGCACCAACGGCTGCACATCTAAAACAACTTTCGAATTTTTGCGATAAAATTTGAATTCTACTCTCTCACATTTTAACCCTTTCGACCCGGAACTCTACTATCAATGGTAGCTTTCTATTTGGGTCCAATATGTTATTTTCCCCACAAATAAATGTTCTTCGGTGTCAAAGTGAGCGTCGCCTAAGGGGTTGATTCGGAGGGTGGTGGTAAACCATTGTACCATCCGGGATGTTAAGTGGTCCTCTAGGACATTCTTAAAAATGTTTAATCTATTTTAGAACCAAACAAAACAATTCATTTTATTTGCATTTGAATAATGTACAAATTTCGTAGTAATAAACAGTCAAAGAATTAACAATAAATTGGTAGGGAATTCCTAAAATATAATGAAATGGTGCAAAACAGAATTTGCACAAAGGAACTTTGCACTCTTGGCAGATTATCTCTGTTCGAGTTTGCTTTAATGCAACGTTGTTGTGTGGTGCTTTGAATAGAAAGATGTATCTGACTCACTACACGACGTGCTAGGCCTGGTGCTACTGACCTGCGTAAGGTTGTAGTTTTAGAACCTTGTTCTATCAGTATTTCGCCAAGGTCACCAAAAACGATTTGAAAGGCATTTTATTCCTCCTTCTTCTTCTTCTTCTTATTTGGCGCTGTAACCGCCTAAGCGATTTTGGCCGAGTCCAAAACAGCACGCCAGTCATGTCTCTTCTGTGCTAACTGACGCCAATTGAAAATGCCAAGTGAAGCCAAGTCCTTCTCCACCTGGTCTTTCCAACGCAGAGGAGGCCTTCCTCTTTCTCTGTTACCAGCATCGCGGCCCGCGTTGAATATTTTCAGAGCAGGAGCGTTTCTGTCCATCCGAACGACATGGCCAAGCCAGCGGAGCCGCTGAATTTTAATTCGCTGCACTATGTCTATATCGTTGTAAAGCTCATACAGCTCATCGTTAAATCGTCTGCGATATTCGCCATCACCAACGCGTAAAGGTCCGTAAATCTTTCGCAGAATCTTTATCTCGAAAACTCCAAGAGCCGCCTCATCAGATGCTTTCATTGTCCATGCGTCCGCGCCATACACCAGCACAAGCATGATGAGTGACTTATAGAGTGTGATCTTTGTACGACGAGAGAGGACTTTACTTCTCAATTGCCTACTCAGCCCAAAGTAGCACTTGTTGACAAGAGTGATTCTCCGTTGTATTTCAAGGCTGACATTATTATTGGTGTTAATGCTGGTTCCCAAATAAACGAAGTCGTCTACTTTTTCAAACTTGTAACTGTCAACAGTGACGTGGGTGCCAAGATGCGTATGCTCTGACTGTTTGTGTGCTGACAGGAGATACTTCGTTTTGTCCTCGTTCACCACCAGACCCATTCGCTTTGCTTCTCTATCCAATCCCGAGAAGGCAGAACAGACGTAGCCCTTGTTTTTACCGATAATATCGATGTCGTCGGCATACGCCAGCAATTGTACGCTCTTATAAAGTATTGTGCCTGAGCGGTTCAGTTCTGCGGCTCTTATTATCTTCTCCAACATAAGATTAAAGAAATCACACGAAAGGGAGTCCCCTTGTCTGAAACCTCGTTTGGTATCAAACGGCTCGGAGAGGTCCTTCCCTATTCTGACGGAGCTGGTGGTATTGCTCAACGTCATTTTGCACAGCCGTATTAGTTTCGCGGGGATACCAAATTCAGACATCGCGACATAAAGGCAACTTCTCTTCGTGCTGTCGAAAGCGGCTTTGAAATCGACAAATAGATGGTGTGTGTCGATCCTATTCTCGCGGGTCTTTTCCAAGATTTGGCGTATTGTGAATACCTGATCTATGGTGGATTTTCCAGGCCTAAAGCCACACTGATAAGGTCCAATCAGCTCGTTGACGGTGGGCTTCAGTCTTTCGCACAATACGCTCGATAAGACCTTGTAACATATGCTTAGAAGGCTAATTCCGCTGTAGTTGGCGCGTATGGCGGGGTCACCTTTCTTGTGGATTGGGCAGAGCGCACTTAAATTCCAGTCGTCGAGCATGCGTTCATCTGACCATATTCTGCATACGAGCTGATGCATGCACCTCATCTGCTCCTCGCCGCCGTACTTGAATAGCTCGGCTGGCAGGCCGTCAGCTCCAGCAGCTTTGTTGTTTTTCAGCCGCGTAATCGCTACTCGTACCTCGTCATAGTCAGGCGGTGGGACAGCTACTCCATCATCATTGACTGGGGACTCGGGTTCGTCTTCCTCACTACTTTCAGCGCTGCTACCATTCAGTAGGTTATAAAAGTGTTCCCTCCACAATTTAAGTATACTCTGGACATCGGTCACTAGGTCGCCATTGGTGTTCTTACAGGAGTTCGCCCCGGTCTTGAAACCTTCCGTAAGTCGCCTAACCCTCTGGTTGAATTTTCGGGCGTTCTTCCTGTCGGCCAGCATCTCAAGCTATTCGCACTCACGTATTTCGGCCTCTCTCTTCTTATTGCGGCAAATACGTCTCGCTTCCTTCTTCAGTTCCCTATAACGGTCCCACATGGCTCGCGTTGCGCCCGATCGCAGCGTGGCCCTGTAGGCGGCATCTTTTTTCTCTGCGGCTTCTTGACATTCCTCATCGTACCAGTTGTTCTTTCGGGCTCGCTGAAATCCAACTACTTCTTCGGCGGCGGTACTTAATGATCGGAAAATGTTGTTCCACTGCTCGCGTACGTCGGATTGTTGAAGAGTGCTCTCAGAGAGCAGGTGTGTGAGTCGAGTGGCGAATAAATTGGCCGTCTGTTGTGATTGCAGCTTTTCGACGTTAAGCTTTCCTTGCATTGTTGGGCGCACATTTTTTGCTGCACAGAGGCGGGTGCGTATCTTGGCTACAACAAGATAGTGGTCCGAGTCGATGTTTGGCCCTCGGAGTGTACGTACGTCCAAAACGCTTGAAGCATGCCTTCCGTCTATCACAACATGATCGATTTGGTTTCTCGTTTTTCGATCTGGAGACAGCCATGTAGCTTGGTGGATGTTCTTATGCTGGAACCTAGTACTACATATTACCATATTTCGGGCCCCGGCGAAGTCGATCAGCCTCAGTCCGTTATCGGACGTTTCGTCGTGGAGGCTGAATTTTCCGACAGTGGCGCCAAAGATCCCTTCCTTGCCCACCTTGGCATTAAAATCGCCAAGCACGATTTTGACATCGTGTCGGGGGCAGCGCTCATATGTACGTTCCAAGCGCTCATAGAAGAGATCCTTGGACGCCTCATCCTTCTCTTCCGTCGGGGCATGGGCGCAGATGAGCGAGATGTTGAAGAATCTAGCTTTGATGCGGATTGTGGCTAGACGTTCGTCCACCGGGGTGAACGCCAGTACTCGGCGACGGAGTCTCTCTCCTACCACGAATCCAACACCGAATTTGCGCTCCTTTACGTGGGAACTGTTGTAGACGTCGCAAGGCTTCACGCTTACTTTACCTTGCCCCGTCCATCGCATTTCTTGGATGGCGGTGATGTCAGCCTTTGTCTTCCCGAGGACATCAACCAGCCGGGCAGAGGCACCTTCCCCATTAAGGGTCCGGATATTCCAGGTGCATACCCTTAAATCATAGTCCTTTATACGTTTGCCGTGGTCGTCATCAGAAAAAGGGGGTCTCATCCGAGGCTGTTTGCTTCTTTTCATTGGGCGGGGTTTTTAACGTGGCGGACTCAAACCCAGCGCACGCGAAGTTTTACGCCTTCTCACTTTAGCTCGCTCCCAAACGGGTGTTTGGTTGCTACCCAGAGGATACGTGGATATAAATATCCGGACGTTGTGAGCTGCGATTTGAACCGTACGTACAAGAATCGCTTCTGGCCACTCCCAGGTGAATGGCAGTCAAAAGTTTTCCACTTCTGCGCACGGAACCTCCTCCTTAGCTTATTGTAATTAACCCACGCTGCCATCACTGTAAAACGGTAAAAGACCTTGTTCCACTATTTTTCTGATTTTCGATCATATTCGTAGAGGCCACTCATTTCATTTACTAAATCAACACCTCCCATAATTTGACGATAAAATTGTATTTAGTTTGGACATGGCACTTGCATTTTTTCGCCTGTTTTCAAAGGTTTTTCATAATTGTTATGCCTGGTTCGTGGCAATTTCTTATTATAAAACCCCTTTCGTGTCTTACCGCTTTACGTATAGAAGGCCTGCAGATGTGCTTTTGAATTCTATTTCTCCTCTTTGCATTTTCTTACTCGTAAACTTAAGTACGTTTTTTCTGTTACCCATTATATGTAGTATCAACGGCGGAATAAGGAATATATTTCAATAAATTAACTGATGTGAAAAAGCGATCAAAACACATAACTAAGTAATAGCATTTTGTACGACTTAGCTGACCAGTTTGCTTACTTCTCTTTCTCCAAGTATTCCTGCGGTTTCTTCAAAGTCTTTTCCAGAATATGTATATGTTAAAATCATATGCGTACCCTGTTGTAGCATCACACCATCTTACCCGTTTTAGAGGCATGTCGGCTTGATCTTGCATGAAATCGATAAAAAATTAAGTTATGTTCACCGGACTACTGGTACGCATATGTACCACCAAAGCAGACTGCTGGTGCGTATATGTACCATTTGTTTGAATTTGTGAAAACAGAGGTTTATAATAAAATTTTATCACCGTATTTACAGGCAATACTTAGAAACAGCTTTATTTTCCTATAATATATTTAAATATACTATGAAATCTTCACAAACAAAAGGAAATCTGTACAAAAACGTTAACGGGAGGGCCTCTCCCCAGAAACAAAACGAAACTGGGCGTAACAGGAGATGCAAAACTGAATGTGTAGAGTCCGGGCTGATGGTAAAATTCCTAACAGACGACATGGTACATTTGCAAATGTGATTAAATGTAAATTACAAGCTTTAGGCTTTAGGGATGTTTAAACTTCGGTAAGGTCCATAAATCGTTTTGATTATTCCGGCACAAAAAAAAATGTCGAGTGCTTTTTACCAGACCCACCTACCGACATGTATTTCGACACCTACCGACATATATTTCAACGTGAATTTATGAAAAACCGAAAAAATGGCAAAAAAATTAGTAATTTTCGCAATTAACTCGAAATTTTGTACGAGTCAAACGGTCGGTTAAAAGCACCCGCCACTTTTTTTTGCGTGCCGGTGCTATTATTCCGTGTGTCGCAGGTCCAAGTATCGGCACATTCTGAACGAAAAATTACACTGAAAATGGCACAACGCCGAAACCGGTTTGTCTCCAAACCAAATTTAACAAGGAAAATGGAAATCGTTCTATCGTTGATATCAAGAAAATAGATTTAAACTTCTGTGCTAGAACTGGGAGTTCTTGATAAATAATCAAAAATTGACAAATTATAAAAATATTGAATTTATTAAGTGCATAGAATCAGGCTGTAAGTATATACATGTTTGCTATGAAACATAGCAGTGTTATTCAGTATATTTTTTTCTCAGTGAAGAAGTGAAGATTTTGGTAGTGAAGATTTGGTACACAAGTGCTTAAATCTCTGCCGCCAGCAAATTTCCGCCGCGCCCCACTCAGTGTTATACCAACATCCGGTTCTTTTTAGTCTGCAAGCGGCCTTTCCTACGTATGGAAACACAAAGTAACGGTAAGTGCATACACCACTCAAAAAAATTAAAGTTAAATAAAGAGGCTATTTGTGGACTCCCACTTACAACTCATGGACCCCCCTATTTTTTTCACGCCATCGTAGACCCCCGTCGAGTGTCCCGTGGACCCAACCTTGGGAATCACTGTTCTATACGAAAATAAAAAACGTCAAACCAATATTTTATTTCAAAGAATGTGTTTTTGACATTTGTTTCCGTGAAGAGCTTACGCATGGCTATGCTCTTATTAAAATTCTTAGTATAAAATTCGTCGACTTTAATGGCCTGGTGACATATAGATTATTTTATAGGAAAATTTCTGTTTGATTCTTTTTAGTGAATAAATTACCTTTACAAAAATACCAAACATGTTCAAATTGCAGACAAAGAATTTTTGCGATTTTTGCCCACTTTGGCGGCACTGTGGGGCTGTCCAATTAATTAT
>NW_023458689.1:55946-59064 GCF_013731165.1 Rhagoletis pomonella
CCCCCCCTTATGATGACGACCACGGCAAATGTTTAAAGGACTACGATTTGAGGGCATGCACCTGGAATGTCCGGACCCTTAATGGGGAAGGTGCCTCTGCCCGGCTGGTTGATGTCCTCGTAAGGACAAAAGCTGACATCACCGCCATCCAAGAAATGCGTTGGACGGGGCAAGGCAAAGAATGTCTGGGGCCTTGCGACGTCTACTACAGCTGCCATGTAAAGGAGCGCAAATTCGGAGTTGGATTTGTGGTGGGAGAGAGACTCCGTCGCCGAGTACTGTCGTTCACCCCGGTGGACGAGCGTCTAGCCACAATCCGCATCAAAGCGAGATTCTTCAACATCTCGCTCATCTGCGCCCATGCCCCGACGGAAGAGAAGGATGAGGCATCCAAGGATCTCTTCTATGAGCGCTTGGAGCGCACGTACGAGCGCTGCCCCCGTCATGATATCAAAATCGTGCTTGGCGACTTCAATGCCAGGGTGGGCAAAGAAGGGATCTTTGGAACCACCGTCGGAAAATTCAGCCTCCACGACGAAACGTCCGACAACGGATTGAGGCTGATCGACTTCGCCGGGGCCCGAAACATGGTAGTATGCAGTACTAGGTTCAAGCATAAAAAGATCCATCAAGCTACCTGGCTGTCTCCGGATCGAAAAACGAGAAACCAAATCGATCATGTTGTGATAGACGGAAGGCACGCTTCCAGTGTTTTAGACGTACGCACACTCCGAGGCCCAAACATCGACTCGGACCACTATCTTGTTGCAGCCAAGATACGCACCCGCCTCTGTGCAGCAAAAAATGTGCGCCCAAATATGCAAGGAAAGCTTAACGTCGAAAAGCTGCAATCACAACAGATAGCCAGCGCTTTCGCTACTCGACTCTCACACCTGCTCTCAGAGAGCACTCTTCAACAAACCGACATATGCGAGCAGTGGAACCACATTTCCCGCTCATTAAGTACCGCCGCCGAAGAAGTAGTCGGATTTCAGCGAGCCCGAAAGAACAACTGGTACGATGAGGAGTGTCAGGAAGCTGCAGAGAAAAAAGATGCCGCCTACACGGCCACGCTGCGATCGGGCGCAACGCGCGCTATGTGGGACCGCTATAGGGATCTGAAGAGGGAAGCGAGACGTATTTGCCGCAACAAGAAGAGAGAGGCAGAAATACGTGAGTGCGAAGAGCTTGAAATGCTGGCCGACAGGAGGAATGCCCGAAAATTTTACCAGAGAGTTAGGCGACTTACGGAAGGTTTAAAGACCGGGGCGCACTCCTGTAAGAACAATAATGGCGACCTAGTAACTGATGTCCAGAGCGTACTTAAATTATGGAGGGAACACTTTTCCGCCCTACTAAATGGCAGCAGCACAGAAAGTTGTGGAGAAGAAGAACCCGAGCCCGCAGTCGATGATGACGGAGTCGACGTTCCACCGCCTGACTATGACGAGGTACGTATAGCAATAACGCGGCTGAAAAACAACAAAGCCGCTGGAGCTGACAGCCTGCCAGCTGAGCTATTCAAGTACGGCGGCGAGGAGTTGATAAGGTGCATGCATCAACTCTTGTGCAGAATATGGTCAGATGAACGCATGCCCGACGACTGGAATTTAGGTTACAAGGTCTTATCGAGCGTATTGTGTGAAAGACTGAAGCCCACCGTCAATGAACTGATTGGGCCTTATCAGTGTGGCTTTAGACCTGGCAAATCCACCATAGACCAGGTATTCACAATACGCCAAATCTTGGAAAAGACCCGCGAGAAAAGGATCGACACTCACCACCTATTTGTCGACTTTAAAGCCGCTTTTGACAGCACTAAAAGGAGTTGCCTATACGCCGCTATGTCTGAATTTGGCATCCCCTCAAAACTCATACGGCTGTGTAAAATGACGTTGAGCAATACCACCAGCTCCGTCAGAATTGGAAAAGACCTCTCCGAGCCGTTCGCCACAAAACGGGGTTTCAGACAGGGCGACTCCCTTTCATGTGACTTCTTTAATCTGATGTTGGAGAAGATAATAAGAGCTGCAGAACTGAACCGCTCAGGAACAATTTACTACAAGAGCGTGCAATTGCTGGCTTATGCCGATGACATCGACATCATCGGTAACAAAAACCGCGAAGTCTGTTCTGCCTTTTCCAAGTTGGATAGGGAAGCAAAGCGCATGGGTCTGGTGGTAAACGAGGACAAGACGAAGTATCTCCTGTCATCAAACAAACAGTCAGCACATTCGCGCCTTGGCACCCACGTCACTGTTGACAGTTACAATTTCGAGAAAGTAGAGAATTTCGTTTACTTGGGAACCAGCATTAACACCCATAATAATGTCAGCATTGAAATCCAACGTAGAATCACTCTTGCCAACAAGTGCTACTTTGGACTGAGTAGGCAATTCAGGAGTAAAGTCCTCTCTCGACGTACGAAAACCACGCTCTATAAGTCACTCATCATGCCCGTGCTGGTATATGGCGCAGAAGCATGGACAATGACAACATCCGATGAGGCGGCTCTTGGGGTGTTTGAGAGAAAGATTTTGCGGAAGATTTACGGTCCTTTACGCGTTGGCGACGGCGAGTACCGCAGACGATGGAACGATGAGCTGTATGAGCTTTACAACGATATGGACATAGTGCAGCGAATTAAAATACAGCGGCTCCGCTGGCTTGGTCATGTCGTTCGAATGGACACCGACGCTCCAGCTCTGAAAGTATTCAACTCGGAACCCGCTGGTGGTAGCAGAGGAAGAGGGAGGCCCCCACTGCGATGGAAAGATCAGGTGGAGAAGGACTTGGCTTCACTTGGCGTTTCCAATTGGCGTCAGTTGGCACAGAGGAGAAACGACTGGCGTGCTTTGCTGAACTCGGCCAAAATCGCTTAGGCGGTTACAGCGCCAAAAAAGAAGAAGAAGAAGAGAATTGACAATAGGGTGTCGGCGGTTGAGAGTTCTTGCGCTGATGTTTTTTCTCTCCGTAACGAGCTGCTTGCTGTTCAGAGCGAACTAAGCGAGCTGAAAAACAACGCAGTGGCGGCGGACATTATAATTAATGGTCCCCCGCAGGAAAGCGGCGAAAACTTGCGGGAAGTATTCGGGAAGATATGTACTGCTATTGAGCA
>NW_023458689.1:59164-60324 GCF_013731165.1 Rhagoletis pomonella
TGCTCAATAGCAGTACATATCTTCCCGAATACTTCCCGCAAGTTTTCACCGCTTTCCTGTGGGAGACCATTAATTATAATGTCCGCCGCCACTGCGTTGTTTTTCAGCTCGCTTAGTTCGCTCTGAACTGCTGCTCGTTACGGAGAGAAAAAACATCAGCGCAAGAACTCTCAACCGCCGACACCCTATTGTCAATTGCCGCTATTGACAATTAGACATTGGATATTTCTGCAGCAAAGTCACTTATTCTCTGCATAATTCTCTCCTCGGTCTCCTTTACCATGGCAGAGAACTCAGAGATAATTGCGGCTGACTTCCAAAACGTATCAATGCAATGTTTGGATACTGTTCTATTGCGGTATTTAAACTGTTTGTATATACAGCGTTGCGAAACATTGCAACCATATACATTGCATATTTCGAATATTTAATAAAACAATGATCACCATTTCGGACTTTTCCATTTTTAGAAGACAAATGGTAACCAAAACCAAACGAAGCATCCACTTTGTTTCTGATGCGCTGATTACTCTAGCGATACGTTTCGATAACTTTTCGGATGCGTTTCGGAAAAGTATACCTTGTCAACCAATTGTAGTTCGGCGTTTTGGAACATTAAACTATGTACTAATGCAATCCAACTGACGTTTTGGAAGTCAGCCTATCTCTCTTTGCGTGCCAAAATTTGCTTCCAGCTTTTCAATTAGCGATGACGACGGATTGTGCGAAGGCGTATATTGGTTCCTCGTAATATCCCTTTTCACTGAACGAGTTTCAAGTGGCATTTTGATCATCCGCGGATTTTGGGTTCTTTAGGTCCAGTTAAAATCAGCTTTTTATTATTTGGAATGACGTGATACAATTATGCACTAAAAATTTTACTAGAACAGCATAGATAGCTTTAGTTCTGCAGTGTCAGCAAAGTTTTACTGTGACGTGCGTCCTCCTTATAATATTGTGTGTGTTACTTTAACGTGAAGCCCCCTTGTTATATTGGACGTTGGCAACCCTTCTGTGGGCACAGCTGATTTAATATAATACAATTTTGACAGCTCACTATTTATCAGATTTCGGCGCAATTGCACACAGTTTCTTTTCTTTTAACCAAAGTTCTTTATTATATTAAAGGCAGTTTAGTGTTTTTAAAATTCTATAAAATG
>NW_023458689.1:60424-63488 GCF_013731165.1 Rhagoletis pomonella
TCGGTACGGTTATTGTGCTTACCACATAAAAACAAAACTTTGAAAATTATTGAAATCGCTTTTCTTATAACGGTAAATTTCAGAAATGCTTGAAACTTCAATATTTCGAAATTTAAATACGCTAATTTACTCAAAATTGATACACCCCGGCTTACCATGTAGCGGTAGCTTTCGGGAAGGTGAAAATCATGTATTTAATGCTTGCGCCGGGTATTTAATGTTCGGCTCCGCCCGCACTTAGACTTTCTTACTTGTTCTTTTATGTAATGCTGGATTTCCCCTAGACATTAAAAAATACGGTTGCCAGACGTACTGATTTATCAGTACAGTACTGATTTTTCAACTCTTGTACTGATTTTATTCATTCCTTCAATCAGTACGCTAATTTTACAAAATTTGTACTGAATTTGCAATTCAAACAAAATACTTTAGGATTTTCTTAAGGTTTTCACATAACGTTGGAACTTGCTTTAACTTCACTGTAAATAGTAAGAAGAAAATAATTTAATTATATTTGACATGTTTCAAATAATATTTGATATGTCCAAGAAACGTAGCAGTTGCGATAATATGATGGAGCTTAAATTATCTAAAAAGAAGGATGACGTCTTTTGGCGAGTGTTGTTAGTTATCTCGAAAATATCGTTCAGTTTAATAACAGCAAATTGTAATATTCGAATGGCTTTTGCCTATAAATCTCTTTTTTTCAAAATTTACTGACATTGTAAAAGAGCTTTGCATACAAGACATAGAGTTAGATATTCTTTTTAACTAATTCTTAGTCTTTCAACGTTTTTGCGAAGTTGAAAAAATTAATTTAAGCCATGAGGAAATATACATAGATCAGGGTGTCCAGATTGTTTAAAAAAAACGCCATTTCTGAAAAAACTCGTAAAAAATCGCCTATTTTTTTAAGTAAAGTTAATGAAATCGATTTAACAAATCTTTTATTTTAAAAATGAGATCTTGTTATAATATAGTTAAAAAAACGAATATAATACCTTCGGGGTAATAATAAACAACACAAATCACTTATATAATAGTGATGTACAAACAATTTTCTTTAAAAATACGCATACTTTTTAAAAATATTTGTATCAACACATTTTCTAATAGGACCGCGGAATTATTAAATTTATTATAACTTATATTAATTGATAAATCACATAATCCGCTTTTAAGAGCTCGGCGCTAAAAATTAAATAAAAACCTATAATAAGGCGTGATCAGCTATTACCACAATTTCTTCAAAATCCCCTATAGTATCTGAATGATTTACATTTCTGTTGTTGTCATATATTGAGTCTTGATAACATACTGTTTGATATTGGAAACGTTTTGCAGCAGAAACTATTAGCCTCCATATAACATTTTATTCGAACTATTGAATTAAGGCTTTCCAACCTCATCCTATTTCGAATCTTAGTTTTTGTTGAATTCATTACGGAGAAAAACGCGCTCAGCAAAAGCATTTGAGTGCGGCAAGGATAATAATATGAAATCTACTTTATTTATATTTCCAAACATTTTATTGCCTGTTGCGGTTTTCACTCCGTAAGCAATTTACAAAAATTCTTCAGAGTCAGATGGAATGCCGTTCTGAAAAAAGTTATTCCATGTGTATTGTGTGTTATTCAGATAGTGTATTGGCAGGTCTCTGAAACTCTTTGGTTCAAACACTTTTCTGGTGACAAAATCAAAGCTTTTTTAAAAGTATTTAATTGACTAGGTAATCGTTTCAAAAGTTCTTCGATTAGGGTGTTTAAAAATTTTTGACAGTCTTTTAGTATGCTTATTAAGTCAAGTTTATCACGCAGTTCATTAGCCTCTTCTGTAAAATTATCGTGGAAACTAAGTTTTGTATATTTTTATAATTGGAAAAAATGTATTTTAAAGGAAAAAATCGCCAAAAATCGCCAACTTGGCACTAAATCGCCAAATCTGGACACTCTGATATAGATGCAGTCCTTAGATAGTGGTACTTTTCCACAGTTTGAAAAAGCATGTAATTTTATTTTCTTTCAATACCACACTCAAGCCAAATAACTGAGAGGATCTTAAGTATAAAGTTTGCTTCCTGACGCATAGAGATAAACCGGCTTCTAATTCAAATTTTTTAAAGTGAACTTCAAATTAAAAGTAATTTAAAATTAAATGTATAGAATTCTTGGACTATATAAACATTGAAGATTGAACCATCTCATTATTGCTATTCAAATACGTCATAAATATAAAATAATTTATGGCTGCTATGTACAATAATTTGTACACTCATGTTAAAATGAATAACAATTAAATTTTTTATGTACTATATTTTATTTATACCAAAATATTGTTAAAAAAAAGGACTCTGGCGTTTTAAAGCATTATCTCTTACTTACATTCATAATTTTGCTTTACAAAAAAGTGTACTGAAAAGTACTGATTTTTTCAGCATGAAAAAGTCTAACGTACTGATTTCGTGCATAAAAAATCTGGCAACCCTATTAAAAAAATAGCCATTGAGTTCATTTCCACATGGAATTTTTTTAAATGACAATGCCTAGTGGAAATTAAGCATAAGAGATGAATTTTTAAACTATTTAAATAAAATTATAGTTTAAAAAACTAAAACCTCCCTATTATAATTGCCATTCGTACTGTCATCAGATATGTAACTTGAGAATAGAAATCGCTGCATCTTTTGACGCATCAATATTACATAGTTACATCCCGAGCTAATAAAAGGAAGGTAAAAGACTGATATATGCATATGTATGTTCCTTACGTTTTTATTCAAACTATAAAAGTGTTGTGGACGTTAACTTATCTATTAGCGATTTAACAATACTTTAAAATATATATGTAATTTTACAGCCCTTAATAGGTAAAAAGATTTTGTTGGAAATTTCTTGCACTATATGAGTCAAAGCCGTGTTTGTGGAAGACTAAAGTTTACAATATCACAGTTGTGAATTAAAAAAACCAATGTTTAACAAAAATGTAGAAGAATTATGAAATTTTGGCTCAAATAATTTCGCGTGATCAAAATCTATTTTTATATGGAAGAAAACGCGCAACACCC
>NW_023458689.1:63588-82095 GCF_013731165.1 Rhagoletis pomonella
TGCGTTCAACTAATTAGAAACGAAATTCAAAATGATATTGTTTGCTATTTATGTTTATTTTTTTATTTTTAATAACTTTCATTTAAATTATAATTTAATCTGTAACAGAAACAACAATAACAAAAGTTTCAAAGCTTGCAAAAATTGCAGAAAAATTAATCAAACTTCAAAAAATTGTCATCAAGATTTCCAATTTTCGGGTATGCAGTTCTGTAGTTCGCATTCAATTGTAGTATAAGAAAGTGCAAGTCTCAAGTCGTTAAAAATTACCATTGATTTTTAGAATTTCTTTGTGGAGGTTGTTGCGTATTTGCTTCCATATAACACATGATCGAATTTTTTTTTATATAAAAAAAAAAAAATCCGCAACACCCTCCACAAAAAAAAAAATTCTAAAAAATCAACGGCAATTTTTAGCGACTTTAAACTGGCACTTTATGGTGTTAAAATTGAACGGGCTACAAAACTGCATACTCGAAAATTTTCTAGAAATTCTGAATAAAACTTTTGATTAAAATTGTTTGAATTTTTGTGAACTTTATATAAAGTGTGAAGCTTTGATTTATATGGTTGTTGTTATAGAATATTCTATATTTTCATAAATAATAAATGAACAAATCTTTTCTTGAAAATAAGTGTTAATATTATATTAGAACATGGTGTACACTTACATTTGACATTGACTGTAACTTCAAAATGATAATATGAAAGTTCGATCTTTCTTTTATTTGTCCCCAATTCGAAAAAGTACTGGCGACATGCAAGATATTTAAATAGAAACGCGTTTAAAGAAAACTATCTCCTTCATTGCTCCTGCATTTCTTGTCGACTAGTTTCAAGTTAGCTTTTTGTAGCTAACTACAGGTTATATGTTTTATAGGAATCCCGCAAAAAAAGTTAACTACAAGTAGGTTATTTTTTATCAATTGGAGTCTTGGAATTTTTAATACATACTGAAAATCTTTATAAAAAATCTAATTAAAAACCTGGAATTTTTTGTTGATTTTTTTTTTAATATTGCACAAAGTTTGATATATTTATATTTATATTTATACGGTTTTTGCTAAAGAATAAGCTTTATTGAAAAAAATAACTAAAATTAAATTAAAAAAAAAAATTCTTGTCGTATGCTATAATTTTGACACGGGGTGTAAGTCAGTTTTTATAACTTATAAATGGTTTTTATTAATTTTCGATTTTAATCGAAATTACCGATTAATCGGTTAATTTCTTACGATTAATCGCAATTATTAATCGAGTGCTTTCGATTAATCAATTAACCGATTAATCGATTATTAAATTAGTTTTGCCATCACTAGTCACAAGTAAAAGTTCAAAACAAATAATAAACACAGTTTTGGTACTTAGGGTGAATAAATAAACCGTGACACCACAGCCCACTCTAAGGCACGAAATGCTTTTTTAGCATTTTACAATAATTACAAATTTTGTAGGAAGAATTCAAACGCAATTTTCAGTGATGAAAACAACTTAAATATAGTTGATCCATATGCCCACCATAACTAGGAGAGTCATCCGGCATCTACGGCAAACCTGTCTTTTTCGAAAGGGAGCTTTGAATTAAAGTAAAAAACATATAGCCTTGGAAAACAAATAAAATCTTTTCACTTTCCAGAAGTAGAAACATTCTTTGCGCATTAAGTTGGCAAATTTTTCGCTTATTTCGACCGAAGATATTTGAAAATTCCAGCGGTAAAACGTTGCTATTCATACCGTGCGAACAACAAAATCGTTATTCAAGGAAAAAAAAGACCTTCTTTTAGAGTAACTAGCTTCAAATATGGGCTTTAATACCACTGGGGATTTGTAGGATGTACTTCTCAACGAGATTTTTACTTATTCAAAACAGAAAGATAACGTGTTGAAACTTAGATAAACCAAATTTCAGAAATACACGGAAATACTATAAATTTTACTACAAAATTTCGCAAACCTTCAAACAAATAAAATTTTGCAATAGAAATACAATCCTATACCAACAAATAAATTAACTTTAAAACATTTTTGAGTATAGTCGGTGATCTAACACTTGTTTCTTTGCACATATAAATAATTTCTACGAAAATTGCAACATAATGGTACAAATAAATTATCTTGTTATAAACGAATGCATATTTAAAAAAATTTGTGTATTATTTTCATAGAGTAAATGAATACAATTATTGTGAAAAATCATCAAAGATCTAGTATTGGGTATATCTCGATAACTGATTTATCAATTTGCACACGGTGAACTTAATATTCTTGGTATGGAAAAAATGAAAATACGAAAACTCCGTAAATTTACTCCAAGTTAATACTTACAACTAGCGATGGGCCCGACAGTCTCCTGTGAAAGCCCACGGGTACGGGCCGGAAATTTTGACTTAGGCACAAGCTCGTGCGTTAAGTAAATTTCCAACAAAGCACGAAAAAGAACGAAAAAGCCCGGTAAATTAAATGGACAGAAAAGGCTAGGTAAAAACAAAATAGATGCTGAAATTGAGAAATTTTGGCAACCACTTTGCGTCTCGAGTATGTCAATTTTAGAATTTCGCCGATGGGTAAATGATTTGAAAATGCTGCAAGTTGTATACAGATAGGAACGTATGGAACTTTTCTGTAACTAGCAAGACGGATATCCGTATCTCACAAAATAAAAAAAAACACAAGACGTACTAAACGTTTATATACTACATATATTTAAACTTAGAAAATCGTTTGTTTCTGTAAAAATATGAAACTGAAAAGTGTACTGACCAGGGCCGAAAAGTTTAAGCTTTTGCTTGGAATTGATTATTTTGCTTATTCAGGGGTTCCAAACTTAATTTTAATGATCATGCTTATTTTGCTTATTTCAAGGTATAAAGCTAATGTATGAATGGCAGTGTCCAAGGAGTTTTGATATCTGATATTTTACAACCCGCTGTCACACTTTTCCTTGCGAAATAATAGAACGGGCATATATTTCTGTTGAAAACAAGGGTGCCTTGTACTCTTCACCTACAAACTTTAGCAAGCCATAGTAGGAAGCGTAACAAATTTCTTAAGAACTTCGTATTGCTTAAGAAAATTTGGCTCAACAATTTTTTTTCACCTTTTCTTCAGCTTTTTTTATTCGTCGATCCAATAAAATGTTTACAAATAGTAACATAAAAACAGAATTGGTTTTTATTAACCCGTGACTTCAATTGCATTTCTGCTTGGATACAAAAATTTGAGGCCAATTGCTGATATTGAAGAGATTAAAAATAATTTATCTCAAATGGAGAATAGCGAATATTTAACAAGTAACAAGTTAACAGTAACGGAGCCGAACATTAAATACCCGACGCAAGTCTTAAATATATGTTTTCCACCTTTCCGAAAACTACCGCTACATGGTAAGCCGGGGTGGTTTTACCCATATTTTAAACATCTTCGATAGAACGTTGAGTTAGACATAATGAGATAAACTTATATAGACATATGGGGGCGATATCACGCCCATTTTCCAAAATTCCAAACAATGTTACTTCTTTTCAAGGGATTATTTTTAGTATCAATTTTGAGTAAATTAGCGTCCTTAAATTTCGATATATTGAAGTTTCGAGCATTTCTGAAATTTACCGTTATATGAAAAGTCCGATTTCAATAATTGTTAACGTTTTGCTTTTGCATGGCAAGCACAATAACCGTACCGAGTTTGGACCAAATCGGTAGAACGGTTACCGAGATAAATATACGTGATCATAACTGGGCGGTGCCACGCCCATTTGCCAAAATTTTATCATAAATGTATTTCTTGGTAAAGAATTGTATTCGTATTTCTCTAAATTACCGTTATCTGGGATGTGGGCGTTGTTATTTTCCGATTTTAAAAATTTTCGGCCATTTGGTATGTTGTGCCAAGGCCAACAACTGTGCCAGGTTTGGAAAAATTGGTGCAGCGGTTACCAAGATATGCACATGTAACCGTAGCCATGCCCATTTTCCAAAAATTTTTTAATATTCTTATTTTTCGTCTATTGTAATTATCAATTTTGAGTGAATAAGATTCAGTAGTTACTAAAATATCACAGTTTTCGTATTTCAGAAAATTACCTCCCATATAAGGAGGTAGGCGTGGTTATTTTCCGATTTTTCCCATTTTTAATGCTATCCGTCCTACGCCCGAAAGAAGTGCACCTACCAAGTTTCGTTAAGATATCTCAATCAATTTTTAATCAATTTTATATCAATTTTACTCGAGTTATCGTGTGCACAGACGGACGGATGGACGAACAGACAGACATGGCTTTCTCGACTTCTCTTTTCATACTGATCATTTATGTATACATTTGTCTATATCTATTTCGATTCGTTTTGGCTGTTACAAACAACCGTTATGTGTACAAAGTTATAATACCCTGCTGCACAAGTGCTCTCGGGTATAAAAATAATAGCTATGCTAAATTTTTTCGTACAAGTAAATATTTTTGTCGGAATTCCATATAATCCGTGCCTGATCGGGTTCGGTTGTGCCGGGCCGTTCCGGGCCGGGTCTAACTGACTTTTTCTCGGTGCGTGTTCGTCCGTGTTTTCGAATACTCATTCTTAACTTGTGCCTGGCCTGGCCGGAAAAATTAGGCCCGCGCCCATCTCTACCTACAACATTCTCTTGACAATAAATAAGACTGTTATATTGCTGTTATTATTACAAAAATGTAGTTTTATTACATTATCTTACCTATACTGTGATACATATTTGAATTATCTAATTCCCTATTTAAAGTTGAATTTGCTTTTTTAAACCCGTGGCAACCCTGGGAGGTTGCTTAGAGATAGAGCCTTTTCAAAGTCATTTCCATTGATACCCATATTGCAGAAACTCATTTAACTAATTGAACAATTTTTTTTAATAGGTGGCAACTTTGTTAATGTTTTAACCTAGATATAAACCTTCTCCTCACCGAGACGAACACGTAAATATGCGGACGACGGCAACATGGAGTCTATCGATGTCAAACGTTTAGCAACTTTATTTTCTTTGTTTTGATAGAATAATTGGACGTCATCTTCTTCTATTTACTTGCTTTTAAATATTTATAGTTCTTTAAGTCAAAACAATAATTTTGGCCGCACTAATCAGCCAAATACCCCTAAGTGGTTAAGTAGCGGTAAAACATAAAAATTAAAGCGTAATATATTTATTTCGTGTGGAAATTAAAAAAATGAGCACGGATTTTAAAATAACTAAATGAAAAGAAGCTAAAGATTGGACCTTATGGAAATTACAAAGCAAAGTGGTCTTAAAATCCTTGGAAGTTTTCCAAGTTGTGGATTAGGGATGGACATTATTATAATACATCGATGTTTTTTTCGATGCAATCTATCGCTTGGTGACATCGATGTCAATTCGATATTTTGGTGAATACATCGATGTTTTCCACTATATTTATAGCGTCCCTACCAACTGATGTAACCTTTCTTTTCCAAATTGTGGTATTTTTAAAGTTGTTATTTAGCTATTTCGATGAAATGCGTATCCAAATTGAAAAATAATTGCTTCCCAAATATCCGTGTTATACCAGTACATATAAACGCGTTAAATAAAATAACAGTTTCGAGAAGTTCGCGTTCTTAGTAAAGATGAAACAAAATTTAAGCCGAAAACACAATCAAATTTCGCGCATAGCTCAATTTGTACTTTGAAGCATGATACAAAAAACAAGGTAGTTCCATTGTCACTTTTTCGTCGCCATATTAACAACCTGACTATTAAGCAGATTGTGACATTTCGTGCTACCATACCCAATATCTGAAATCCTTCAAATTTTCTTATTAATTTTTTGCCGATTTAAAAATCTTTGTTCTTAAGCATAGTATGTTATTCCTATTTCACGTGAAAAAGCTGTTAAATTGCATATAAAATTTCTTTCTGTGAAATAATTGTGAAATTCCACAACATTTCCTCAGCAAAGTAGTATTCTGTTCATGCTGTGAAAAAGCTTGCACCATTTTTGCAAAATGAAGCTAGCAACACAATTTTCATGACATTTTTAAATACACATGTACATTTTAAATTGTGTGAAAATTGACAGTTTATAGTAATGTAATCCCTCAAGGTTTAGCTTAACATGGTTCTAGGGATACACCCTGTGTGTGTTACTTTCCAGCAGGTGTCGCGCCCGTTTTTCTGTACATATTTCCATTGAAAATGCTTCCAGAGGTATCTATGCGTCACCAGAATTTTAGTTTATATGGCTTATACCACTAGCTCTCGTAGCTGGCTACGAGATCGTTTTCATATAACCCCATTTTTCATAGGTTTTGGATTGATTTCATTTACCTCTATTCCAAGTTCTACGATGGCACGCTACATTTTCCAATAAACCCATATTTTTCCATGAGCTTCAGATTGACTTCATATACATACGTATATCCATACCAAGTTCCAGAACTCTACCATAAATACTTCCAGAGATATGCACTACGAAAAATTCGATTTGTATGGGAGTTTCCACACCCCTTTAAATACCGGTTTTTGAATAACTCAGTGTGAGGGCAGGGATGAATTTATTTGCATAAAAATGTATTAAAGCAAAAATGTTTTGGGTAGGCGTCGGAGCCAATGATAACCATCAGTTACCACCTCTGCATGGTTGTAAGTCATGCAGAGTCCCTACGGCTTGTAGCGCTGTGGCTTTTCCGCTTAAACCCTGTAAGAGTTTTTGGGGGTGTGCGTCAAGCGGGAGTGTTGAGCACTGGTTATTGATTCAAGTTCAAAAATTGGGTAGGCGCTCTGGCCAATGGTAGCTCTTGTACCACCTCTGTATGCTGAAAGTCATACAGAGCCCCAACAGCTTGTAGCGCTTTGGCTTTTGCTGTTTAAAACCACTCCGGAGGAGTGGTGATGCATCAAGCGAGATTGTTGAGCATGATTTGGGGTGCCAGCCATTAACTACTTTAGTAGGTTTTGTTCTGCGGCAGTTGAGAAGTGCATAAAAAAATGCATACCCAATGAAGAACGAGCGAATTATTTTTAAACACTAGTGCGTGTGTTTATTCGCTGCACTTGGTTTTGGGCGGGAGTGCAATACAAGTACATGTGTGTGTTCGCTGTTCTTTGTTTATGCGGGAAATGCATAAGTCGCTTAAACAGTATTGTTTTAGCCTATAACCATTCTTGGAAGATTTGTGTCCGAAATTTCAAACAAAATCGGTATAGCCGGTATGGGCATGTGACTCCTCAAGGGAAATGAACTAATCATTGCAAAAAATGAAATCAAACATCGTAGTTGACCAAAAACGAATATAAGACTCCATTCTCTCAACTTCTAAGAATGTAGAAAAGCTAAGAAATATATAATGAGATAGGATATATTAAAACAGTCTCCAGAACATTTACCAAAAGACGCCCCTGAACTACACAAATTAGTTTGATTGAAAATTAGGTTTTATCTATTTATTTTATACTTCACTTTTGGGTGTGTCAAAATTTCATTTGAATACAATATGTGTTGCTGGAAAAATTTGGCGGCCATGGCTCGCAAAGTAAATTCCATTTGCTGTTAAATGGACAAAGACAATATGTATTAAATAACACGTCGAAATGTATAATTTCATTTGAATTTGAAAAAATTTTAAAATATGTTCACTAATTGTATTAATATTAAAATAATGATTTGGCAAGTTGTTATCGAATTGAATGTAAAATTTAAACGTTTTTAAGATAAGATATTAATTATTTTTAAAAGGTAAATATTAACACAACTATTTTACTTATAATCCCAAATTTAGGATATAAATCTCCCACACCAAAAAACTTACAATTGGGTAACGCCGCTTCGAATTTTTCACAACTGAGCAATTGTCAAAAATCTGCTTTTTAATCAAAAAGTTGTTTATTGAAACTGCCTTCTTTTTTGGATCATGCTTTGAAGTACTGATAGCAATTATGAAAGGAAACAGTCATTATTCTCATATTAATTGTTTTTAACTTCATTACTTCAAATCTCAAAAGTTTCACGTTAGTTTTTGCAGAGGACACTAAAGTCTTGAACTGTGTAGACAGTTGTTTTTTCGACACATCGAAGTTAAAAACATCGATGTATCGAAAATAACGGAACCTTAAAAATACATCACGTAAAATCGATGTATAGCCACAAAACATCGAGTGGTTTTAATACATCGATGTATATCGTCCTTTCCGAATTGTGGATGGGAGCGAAACGTCTCCCACTTTTAAAGGAGGTGCTGTACTGCGATTCACTACGCTATTTTAACAACTTGTTATTAGGGGAATTCGCTCTTCTGTGCATTCGTTGTATGTTGTGCAATTGTAACTGCATGAGCGTGTGATTTGTTGTTGCTAGCGGTATATCAAATACACATGCAACAACAACCACACGCTCGTCCAGTTACACTTACGAAGAATATAGCAAATACACAGAAGCACGAATCCCACTATTGTTAATTCAGCTAAACGACAATTTTATCCAGAGACGGTAATTTGTGATATTTTGTGATATTTATTGATGAAAGCATTTGTACAACTTACAGCCAGTTTCACCAAACTATTTAAGTGGAAATTAACTTTAATTTTCGAATTTTCGGTTTCACCAATCAATTTTAATTTTGATTTAAGTGACCTACGCTCTGCACTTAAATAAAAGTTAAATCAGAATAACCACACTCAGAGGTGTTACACGTTTAATCACCTGATCATTGTGTAACTGCTGCTTACTTGTATACCAGCCCTGCTTTTACAACACAGCGTGCCAAAGCTTTCAAAAGCTCTCAGTACAAATGAAAGCGAAAGCTAGTCCTAGTCTGTTTTACAACCACTTTTTACTCACTTAAATAAATAGTTTATTGAAACTGAAAATAATTAAAATGAGATTTAAAAAAAAAATTAAATTAAAGTTAATTTCCACTTAAATAGTTTGGTGAAACTGGCTGTTAAGACAAGAACAGTCTTTTTAAGGTACATCAACTACATACATACATACATGCATGGATATGGATCAAATACAATTGGAAGTTAAAATATGTAACATAATTTTTTGAATTTATGAATAATTACAACGCTTTTATCAACTTGCAATGTTGTATGTCCAGACCACCATACTATAAATATGGCAAAGGTATTTATGGCAAACCTAGTCTAGATATCAACGTCGTCGTAGGTATCATATCAAAGACATACAATTAGAAAAACTCTGGAGATAGATGTCGCCTCGCCAGAAGAAGTTAAAAATATGCACTACATACGCTACAGCGGAAATGGACGACACGCCATTTCTTTAAATGAAATTAATTGCTGCTATATGTATGTATGTACCAGAGCTGTGAAACTGTGAAATCATTTAAAATTTTAATCATGAAATATTTACAAGTAAGATTTCATTCTTGTTCCTTTGGTCTGGTAGTGTGGCTTATATTTCTTTCAATCTACAATCATTCAAAAAGAAATTGATTTCACACACTAAGGTGGTAAATACCTGAATGAAAAACTGAGAATGCTGAAATAAACAGAATTCAATACTGAATTAGCTTCGAGATGAATGAACACTTTGCTATGTGTGCATTCTCTAATTCAGTTCCAATCAAATTTTATACACTAAGAAAAATATGTAAGTTTAGATAATGGAATAATGAGGTGTATGAACTTTAAAACAATATTGACATACTGTCGCGTATCAATGCACAGCGGTCACGCGGGCTAAGCCATGTCCTACGAATGAATGGTTGTGCTTGGACTCCTCCACGCATGAAACGCAGCTTGATTCACATGAACATATTGTACAAATTTATAGTTTTGGTTGTTTAAAAACTGAGTGCAAAATGTTCCAAGACAATTAGTATCTATAATTTTTGTCTTTTAAAGATTGGAAAATCTGCAGAACATGAAATAATCAAGCATAACAACCATCGAATGATAGCAGCTTTTATCATTCAGTATAATGTCCTTTTTAAAATACATATGTGCTTATTTTAGCGCGGCCACCCTTTAAGGTGCTGGCCCAATGCAGGCTTGCTTTGCTTGCTTCGCTGCGAGAAGTGTCAAAAATTATTTGGAATATACTAAAACGTATAAAGGCTGGCCAAATGGCAGCTTTTCTTCACTTGCTTTAAGCGCCTCTAAGTTTGAATTAGGCAAATGTTTTATTTGAAAGCGTTTTGTAGACATTTGGCAAAGAGGTATGTTCCTTTCAAAATACATAAATTCAAACAAAAGTTTGCTTACTTAATTTAAAAAAGCCACAGAAAATGCAGGTAATTCGAAATGAAATAAAAATGATTTATTGTTTCCAGGAAAAAACTTCTTCTTCAAGTAAATCGCTTTTTTAAGTCATAGTTTTGTTAGTAAATGTAGATATAGATATGTATGTATCATTATTATCATTTCTTTTAAATACAAACATTATTTCGCATTAATTTAAAAATAAATCTGAAAGTTTGTCATACATTTTTTAGAGTTTTCTAGGAAATAATTATTAACGTTAAGGGAACAGACATTGACTTTTCAACCAGACAGCTGGTTACTTTGACAGCGTTCCAAGCCACCATTCGGCCAAGAAAGTTTTCAAAGTGAATCAAACCAAATTGAAGTCAGCAAGGCGCGCAAAGCAAGCCTGTATTGGGCCAGCGCCTTTATGATCGTTTTTATTTGTAAAAAACGATATTTTCATTTCCCAATACCAGGCGCTCATGCATGTGAAGTAACAAGTTTTCTACTTCTACGTACTAAATTGTTTGTATAAATTTTTAAATTTCCAAAATTCTACTTTGTAAAGTTGAAAGGCTTCTACAAAAAAAAATAATTTAAAAGTTCTACCAAGGCGAATTAATATAAGGTGATAGCAGGAGTACAAAAACAAAAATGTACATGTATTTTGTTTTTGCTTTGGCGGCATAAACTGTCAAAATCTGTAAGAGTGTGTGTAGAAATTCAAACAAAATTTTTCAATTTGAAATCAGAAGCCGTGCGGCGAAACACATACACAAAATCAGCTGAGCTAGTAACACCACCTTATATAAATTCGCCTTGAGTTCTACAAACAAATTTATACGTATAGAAAGCTTGCTGCTTCATACATATGTATGAGCAGCGCCTGGTATTGAGAAATAAAAATATCTCTTTGTACAAATAAAAATTTAGTTCGTTAAATAAAATTGACGGCAAGTTTCATTCAAAAACATGCAGTTGCAAGGCGTATTTAACAAGGTGGTGTTGGCCGTATATAAGTAAAAAATTACACTAACAAATTATACGCTGATGTCCATACTGTCATTGGTATGAGTTACAACAAACACATCATTTTGACGTAATGGCCTCCACGGCGAAAAACTCAGCTGTCGCCCCAACACCACCTTGTTTAATACACCTTGTGCAGTTGGTTTTAAAAAGCATTAACAGAATATCCAAAGCTGGTACGTACTTCTGTTCGTAGGTAATGCTTTACCAAATTGTAGCAGTAGTAGAAAAGCAGAAGTAAACTACTATTTTCTCCTATAGAGATTTTATTCTAGTGTCAAGGCATATTTTTTCAGTGTAGTACTGAATGATCAAAACTGTTTGCATTCAACCAAAATTTACAATCACGATGATTGCGAATACTTTTGTTACATTCACACTCTATACTGAATGGAACTCTGCCATTCAATAACACATTACGTTTGTTTTTGTTTCAAAATAATTTAAGCCACTCAGGAATGAGGTTTTTCTTATACAACCAAACAATCAAAATTTTGAAACGAGTGCCAAGTAAATGCAGATCCTACTGATTCAATCATTTTACAGCTCTGGTATGTACATACATATGTAGGCATATACTAAATGTGAGCAAACAACATTTTGCTTGCATAGTCTTCTGTTCTCTTTTCACTGCAAGTTGAATTATTTTAGTATCTATTGCAAAATTATATACAGACAAGACCGAAAAGTATAAAATAAATTTAAAAAAAAACTTTTTAATGTACCACGCTTTTATAAATGGACTAAAATTAGAAACTAATATTTCTAAGTCCTGTAGAACTTGTTTTGATAACTTTTGATTTTGAAATTTTAGCAAAAGTCATTATCAGGGAACAGATTTTATGGAAATTGCCTTGTTTTTGCTAAAGAGATAGAGTATATACGATTAAGAATGTCCACGATTTAGCTTTCCCTGATTCCATATATACACATTTGATGTTGCCTTTTTTTGCCTTTTTTAAGATATTTGCCTTTTTTTGCCTTTTCTACCTTTAAAAAAGTGATATAGCATTTACAATTTTTTTTGAATGATTAAAAAGATTAAAAAATATACACATGCCCATGCGGCCGGGACCTCTTGCCAAATTGGTGTTGGTAAAATTCAAAGCTTTCTCAACTAACGTAGGCTTGGAGACAATGAGAAGTGTGGATAAAATTGTAAAGGGCGAGGAAAACGCCCTTATTCCTGATAATATGAACATTTCAAACGTTCCATATTTAAATTGGGCTCAACTTACGTTGAGCGCACATTTAGTACATTCAAGGCTTTTCTTCGCGTAAATCGAATGAAAATGCGGCCAGAAAACTTCAAAATGCATCTCGTGGTTCAATGTTACTACTACTATACAGATTAAAGTTTTATGAGTTAGAAACTCGAAAGGATAAAATAGTCAAAGATTCAAAGTACTAATTTTTCATATAATAAAACCAGTTCATAGTTTTTCTCTTTTTACTTGTAATATAAATGTAGGGTTTGTATTTGTGTTACTACCTTTTATTGTACTGTGTTCATTTCAAATTTGTAATTTTGGAAATTTTAGATTTATGTGATTTTTGTGGTTCGTCAATCAAATAGAAAATTTTTATTATTCAAACTTTTCTCGAATTGTTAACAACGTAAAATAAAATAAATTTTGTTAACTTGTAATAATTAAATTTATTTAAGAATAAATACATTTTGAAAACACTACATTTGGCGATCCTGACAGGAGAAGATGTTGCCGTGTTTTAAAGCTAATCAAACTAATAACAAGCTAGCTTATAGAGCCAACTAGCAGCCATAACAAAAGTGTGCTCCAGTTTAGTCAAGAGGAGGTTCCCTGTGCAACATCAATTATCTCCAAGCAATCGGTAAGCGAGACGCTGAACGACGCAAGCAGATAAAGCGTGCAACGAAACGCACCTTCTGCAACATAGAGACTGTAGTAGTAACGACGATTCCGCATTGACATTGTTTAGAGCCACAAATACATCGGCATTGGAAACAGATTCCGCTTCTGAAACCACCAGCGGTGAAAGCGATCACCGTCGGCATCACAATTCCTGCGATATACGCGTGCCAACAACTTACTGCACACCAGCTAAACACCAGTTTTTTATCACCTCAGCACATCGTAGATCACTGTTGCGACTCACATCGCCAGCAACATTATTATCGTCACATTGACTGGTGCGCCATCAACAACAGCAATCCTTGCCATAGCAAGAGTCACAACACTAACGGTTGCCATCGTAACAGCAGCGACTGTAACAACAAAAGCAACAACAGTGACTACCAAAGAAGAAGCAGTGCAACCACAACTGTCACAGTAACGCAAACAACAACTTGAACGTCAACAACTTTAACGAATGTCATAGAAGCATTGGTGAGCTGTATTATTCAAATTTTTTAGACTAGTATAACTTTGACACTATTTTTGTTAAAAATAAATAATTACAGCATTTAATTATTATTTATAAATATTACCACTTTTTGACATAATTGTAAACTTCTCTTTTCTGAGGTCTTGTATATTTGCTCAAATTTAAATTATCATAATGTTTCGTTCACCCTCACATGATAAACACACATCTACAGGGACTAATAATTTAAATGACTCGCTTATAGATTTGCAAAACAACTCTTTTCAAGAGGAGTTGGCAAATCCTTATGCTAGTCAATATAATAATGGGGTATATCCAACCTCAGTGAAGCTTCCGCAATTTTGGACAAGTTGTCCAGAAGCTTGGTTTGTGCATATAGAAATGCAATTTAACATGAAAAACATTACACAAGATACTACAAAATATGAACATACAATCACAGCGCTTCCGCAAGAAGTAATAGTTACAATATTAGATTTCATTCAAAATCCTCCGCTTAACAACAAGTTTTCAGAATTAAAGAAAGTCTTAATTGAAAGGCATTCTTTAAGCGAAAATAAGAAATTAGATAAAATTTTGTCAGATTCAGTGATGGGTGATCGTAAACCCTCTGAATTTTGTCGGTCGCTCATGTTGCTTGCAGGTTCTAATTTTAGTCAAGATATTTTAAAGAAACTTTGGCTGAGAAAATTGCCAAAAAATCTTAGTGTGATATTAGCTAGTTCAAGTACCAATGATATAAATGAATTGATGAAACTAGCTGATAATATTTGGGAAGTGATTATAAAACCGAAATATCAGCTATGAATAGTTTTCAAAATTTTAAATTACAAGACACAATTATTGAGAATTTAGTTAAAACGACGAATCTTATGTGCGAAAATTTTCAAAAACTTTCCTTTGAATTAAATTCTATTAAGCAACAAATTAATCAAAATTCTAGATATAGATCATATATTATATATATATAATATATAATAATGTTTTAGAAGTCCATATAGAGGTAGATCAAAATCTCGTGATAGTCAAAATTGGTTATGTAGATACCATTACAAATTTGGTGATAAGGCTCAGAAATGTCAACAGCCTTGTGCTTTTTCTAAAAACAAAAATTCGTTAAACTAGAGTCATCCGTTGTTGTGGCGGCAAACAATGGAAATTTAGATATTACCACACGTCGCCTATTTATTTTTGATAAAACAAAACAAACTAAATTTTTTGATTGATAGTGGAGCAGAAATTTCTATACTTCCGGTAAAAAAATTCCCCCATACTAAACAATCTTCAGATATAATACTTACTGCAGCCAATGGTTCAACGATTTCAACGTATGGTAAAAAGATTTTAAATATAAATTTAGGTTTAAGACGCGAGTTCCCATTTACGTTTCTCATAGCTGATATTGCGAAACCTATTATTGGTGCAGATTTTCTTTGCAAATATGGTCTCTTAATTGACATGAAATGCAAACGTTTAGTTGATCCAGTAACAAGTCTTTCGGTTAACACAGTTTCATGTGTTTGTAACATTTCGCTTCCAAAAATTTTCGTAGTAGAGAACAAGTATACAAGATTGTTGAAGGAGTTTCCTTCTTTGATCGCTGAACCAGATTATTCGAAACCGGTTAAACATTCTACGGTTCACAGACTTTTTACTGAAGGAAATCTGCCATTCTCTAAGCCAAGGCGCTTGGATCCGATTAAATTTAAAGTAGCCAAAACTGAATTCGATTTTTTAGTGAGGACAGGGATTTGTAGACCTTCAAATTCTTGTGGAGCATCTCCACTGCATCTTGTACCTAAAAAAGAACTGAATGACTGGCGTCCTTGTGGTGATTTTCGGAGACTTAATGTTGTGACTATACCGGACCGTTATCCTTTACCTCATATTCAAGATTTTAACATGAATCTCAGAAATAAGTATATATTTTCGAAATTAGATTTGGTAAGGGCCTACCACCAAATTCCAATGGCAGAAGAGGATATCTATAAAACTGCAATAACGACACCTTTCGGTATGTTTGAATTTATACGAATGCCTTTCGGACTAAGAACTTCAGCGCAAACTTTTCAAAGATTTATTAATGAAGTAGTTAGTGGTTTAGATTTTGTTTTTACATATATTGATGATCTATTGGTTGCAAGTGAAAATGAAGAACAGCATTTTAAAGATCTCCGTATACTTTTCCAACGCCTAACAGAGTACGGGTTAAATATCAAACCAAGTAAATGTACTTTCGGTGTTACAAGTGTTGACTTTTTAGGACATAATATTTCTGGGGCAGGAATTAGACCCTCTGATGAAAAAGTGATAGCAATTCGTAGTTTTGAACGTCCTAAATCTATTAAACAGGCGCAGAAATTTATAGGCATGGTTAATTATTACCATCGATATGTACCAAAATAAGCTGAGTTTACGGCAGTTATCTACGATTTAATCAATCGAACAACTAAGAAACGTGACAAGTCCCTAATTTGGGATGACACAACAAATAAAGCCTTTGAATGTATTAAAGAAAAGTTTGCGTCTACGATATTGTTAAATCATTTTAACAAAGATGCCAAACTCTCTTTAAATGTGGATGCATCTAATACGGCAATTGGTGGTGTCATACATCAAACGTTTGATAACAAGTCAGAAACTTTTTCCATCCGAGGTTAAGTACAGTGCATTTGACAGGGAGTTGCTAGCTATTTATTTGAACATTAAACATTTTCGCTATCTTTTAGAAGGACGACAATTTACAGTTTTTACGGATCACAAGCCTTTGATATATGCTTTGGGTTCAAAAACCGAACGTAGTCCGAGACAAACTAGACATATGGAATTCATTGCACAATTTACTAATGACATACGATATATTAAAGGACAGGAGAACATTATAGCTGACACATTATCTCGAGCTTTCGAAGTTGATGCAATTAAGGGTACAGAACTGAATTTCAAAGTTTTACAAAATGAACAAGAACAGGACGAGGAACTAAACACATTAAAATCTGGAGACACATCACATAACCTTAAATTAATTCAAATTCCACTTTTAAATTTTAATATTTGGTGTGAAATGACAGGTGGAAATCCTAGGCCATTTGTTCCAAATTGTTTACGCAAGACAGTGTTTAATATGCTACATGGCATTACACATCCTGGTACAAAAGCTACACGTCGTCTAATTATTAAAAAGTACTATTGGCCAAAAGTGCACAAAGAAATTAATATTTGGTCAAAAGAATGTATAAATTGTCAAAAATCGAAGGTTAATCGTCACACAAAATATCCAGTAATTAAAATTCCGATTCCCAAAAGTAGATTTGATCATATTCATTTAGATATTGTTGGACCTCTTCCTGTATCGACAGGTTCACGCGTTGGCCCGAGGCATATGCATTAAAGGACATTTCAGCGGCAGTGGTTTCAAATAAATTTTTTAGAGAATATGTTTCACCGTTAAAAATCACTACAGATCAGGGTACTCAGTTTATGTCAAAATTGTTTTCGGAACTAACAAACTTGCTTGGTAGTCATTACGTTACAACTTCTGCATATCATCCTCAAGGGAATGGTATGGTAGAACGGTTTCACAGGCAGTTAAAAGCTACGATAATGGCTAGAAATGGAATCAACAATTGGTATGATGAGCTGCCGATAATACTTCTTGGTTTACGATCGATGTATAAAGAAAGTATTTCAGCCAAATCATCTGAGATGGTTTTTGGGCAAAATTTACGCCTACCCGGTGAACTTGTTGTTCCATCTGAAGAAAAATTTTCCCCAATTGAAGTTTTAGGTAATTTACGGGAACATTTTAAAATTGTTAAATCAAATTTAAGGCATAATCAAAATTCTGATACTGGTGTATATATACCAAACTTGTAAATTTGTTTTTATGCGTGTTATTAATAAAAGATCATTGCAACAACCATACGAAGGACCTTATAAGGTTGTTGAAAAAAAACAAAAAATATTTCAAACTTGAAGTAGATAATGAGGTTAAAACAATTCGGATAGATAGACTAAAACCGGCAATCATTGAAACAGAACTAATACCAGAAACAAACACTAATACAATGAATAACACAACATCAAATAAGAAACGAGTTACTTTTAATTTATATAACATTAATTCTCTAGAAGGGGGAGTATTGTACGGTTTGTATTTGTGTTATTACCTTTTATTGTACTGTGTTCATTTCAACTTTGTAATTTTGGAAATTTTAGATTTATGTGATTTTTGTGGTTCGTCAACCAAATAGAAAATTTTTATTATTCAAACTTTTCTCGAATTGTTAACAACGTAAAATAAAATAAATTTTGTTAACTTGTAATAATTAAATTTATTTAAGAATAAATACCTTTTTAAAACCCTACAATAAACATTTCCAAAATAAATGTTTTTTTTATTGTTCTTCGTATTTACTGTCTTTTTTTAGTGCCTTATTTTGATTTTTTGCAATACCTAGTGCCTTTTCCTGCCTTTTTCGCTATTTTGTTTTGCCTTTTTTTGCCTTTTTTGCAATACGTAGTGCCTTTCCTTGCCTTTTTCACTACTTTATTTAGCCTTTCCAGCCTATTTCGTTATTTTATTTTGCCTTTTTATAGGTTTCTAGGTCCTAAAAATCCGTTCCCTGGTCATTATAAACAATTTATGAGATTGAAAATGAAAAGCGTGGGGCGCATGCAATAGGCCTGATTTGAAATTGAAGAGTAATATATGTATGTATGTGGGTATATTAATAACGACCGCTTAAAATCGATCTCAAATTTGTACTTTCGCTGTAGAAATTTTAGGGCTATGTTATGTATGTAGTTTGAATATTGTCAATTAAATCTAATGCTTTGTATTGCATGCGCTCCACGTTTTCCGTTTTCAATCTCATAAATTGTTTATAATGACTTTTGCTAAAATTTCAAAATCAAAAGTT
>NW_023458689.1:82105-129865 GCF_013731165.1 Rhagoletis pomonella
GTGACAGGTTGGTTCCATTCGCCATCTTTCATTGGCAACTTCTATGAATTTTTCATTCAGTAGATATTTGCATGTTCGAAGTGGGATTTCAAGAGTAGTATCTCTTACGTCTGTATCAGGCAATGTCGTTCCATGACGCGCGAGTTCGTCAGCCTTGCCGTTTCCCTGAATGTCGCAATGGCCAGGTACCCAGACAACGTGTGTGCTGAATGTCTCAGCCATCTCGTTGAGAGATCGTCGGCTTGAGCAACTACTTTTGAAGTCAGCGACATATTTCCCAGAGATTTTACTGCCGCCTGGCTGCCAGTGAAGATGTAGATTTCATGACTAGAAATCGTATCACACTGGACCAGTGCTGCGGCCTTTGAGATAGCTATCAGTTCCGCCTGAAAAACACTGCAGTAATCAGGGAGGCGGAAGCTGAATGATATGCCTAACTGTTCCGAATAGACCCCCGTGTAGACATGGATGGATCCGCTCTTCCTGACAGTGTCCTTTGACCATTCCTCCCTTGAGGGAAGAAGGGTCGTGAACATGGCCTTGGAGGTGCGGGTGAGCGGAATGTAATCGGTTGTCGGAAACTTAGTAAGGTCGTTCAGAATTTTGCAGTGACCTATATGTAGATGCGTCCATTTGTTGGTCGCGTTGAGCCTAATGGCGGTACTATATGCCATCTTTTTTGCATGAAGATCCGTCAGGAGAAGTGCTAACAGCGTGTTGAGCGCTTTTGTGCATGTTGTTTTCATGGCACCTCTTATCAGTAGAGAAACCAGTCGTTGAACTTTGTCCATTTTCTTAGAGTTCCCCTTTTTATTGAGAGAATCCCACCAAACTGCTACCCCGTAGAAAAGAATCGGTCAGTTGAGGCTTTGCGGACCCTTTCATCGATGTTAGGTCCCCACTTTAGTTTCCTATCCAGAATTAGACCTAGATATTTAACCTGATCAGTTCTCTGTAGTGCGGCACCATTCAAAGTGACATTTCCGAGAGATGGGTATATGTGTTTCCTTGTGAACAGTACAAGTTCTGATTTTGTGGAATTTACTCCCAAACCTTGATTTCTGCACCAACGTGAAAGATTGTTTAGTATACCTTGAATGAGACAGGTCAGGGTTGCTAAATGTTTTCCTGTAGCCGTAATAACAATATCATCGGCGTAAGCTACCGCTCTGCCGCCGTTTCTTTCTATTTCTTTCAGCAAACTGTCAACGGTAATGTTCCAAAGTAGAGGTGAGAGTACACCTCCCTGGGGGTTCCCCTTGCCGCGTACTTTTAGACGGCGGCGTCCCCTAGCTCCGAGTTTATAACCCGATGCCGGAGGAGATTGTTGACAAACGCTGTCAACGTGTTGCAAAGTCCAAGTTCCTGGAGCGGTGAAGTAACTGCATCCGGACTGATGTTATTGAAAGCACCCTCAATGTCCAAGAAGACAGGTAGAGCGTACTCTTTGTAGTACAGAGATTTCACAATGCCAAAGATAAGGCTGTGTAGAGCTGTGTCTACGCCCTTTCCTTTGTTGTATGCATGTTGGGCAGTAGAGAGCTTTGGACCAACTATTTCCCTAATTTGGGTGTCCAATATGCGCTCTAGTGACTTCAGTAAGAAGGACGAGCGGCTGATTGGTCTGAACTCATTGGGTTTGGTGTGCGAAGATTTACCCGCTTTGGGGATAAATACAACTTTTACCTGCGTCCATCTCTGTGGTATATAGGCGAGGCTGATGGCCGCTCTATAAATGGCCTTTAGTTTTGGAATAACTATATCCATTGTTTTCTGAAGATCGATTGGTAGGATACCATCGAGACCGGGTGACTTGAAGGGCGAGAAGCTGCAAATAACTTCCTTGATGTCCCCATCAGAAATAGTAATAAGATGGATTCCCCCGTTTGGGGAAGTCATCTGTAAATTGTTCGATCATCTGGTGTCGGAACAATCAGAAAAGTGAGTCTGCATGAGGAGCTCAAGCGTTTCGGAGCTGCTGCTCGTGCATTCATCATTCCCTTTGAGCAGGTAGCTAGGCGCGCTTGGGTTTTTTGAAAGGATCTTGCGTAAACGATTTGCCTCCGAGTTGCTTTCTATCGTTTGGCAAAAAGTCTCGAAGGAGGAGCCTTTTGCAGCTCTGACAGCATATTTGAATCGGCGTTGGCAGTCCTTGTATTCGTTCCACACATTAGACGCTTTCGCTTGATTAAATTTTATCCTGCTTTCCTCCCTTAGGTTCATGATTTCATGCGACCACCATGGTGGTCGTTGCTTTCTCCTTTTTATTTTTGGCCATGCTGCTTTTGTAGCTCTTTGAAAAGCCTTCGTGACCCCTTCTACTTCTGAGTCTAGCATTTGAGTACTCGCGAGATTTCCAGAGGTTTCAGGTAAAGATCTGATGAGACAGCATCTGAACACCTCCCAATTTGTTCGTCTGCGGTTTAAGAACGCTCTAGGTGCACAAATCGAGATGTTTAATTTAAAGGTAATGTACATGTGATCGAATAATGAGTTTTCCCCGGACACATGCCAGTTGCTCACCAATTCCTCACCTCGTCTATTAGCGAAGGATAAGTCGAGCACCTCCCTTCGTAGGGAAGTTACAAAAGTGAGGGTATCCCCAATATTTCATATTCTAAGATTATTGCTTAGCTGCCCCAAATATCATGATGGGCATTCGCATCTGTTCCAATGATTAGCGGGACGTTAGCGGTGTTCGCTCCAATTACTGTCTTCCTGACTAGTGCTGGCGGTGCTGGCTTGTCATGTGCCATGTAGCTCGAGGCAAGCCAAATTTTCCTTCCGCTGGTTTCCAGGACGGCTACTATGTGCATCGCTGAATTGTATCAGAGAGTAGACATAAATATTTTTCTTTACTAATAAGCAAGACCTTGGTTTACCTCTAGGACTTTTGTAGATCAGCTGATAATCTTTACTGCTCAGGCCGCAAACCCGATCTTTGATGACCCAAGGTTATTGGATGAGCACGACCTCTCTTTGAGGAGAGGAGAGGAGTAGTGCGGCTGACGCCGCTTTGCTGTGGTGGAGATTAATCTGTAGAATCCCCACCATTATCTTCGTTATGTCTAGTCGGACGCCCAATGACCGTACAATTGGCGTCTTCGTCCTCGGGTAATGGAGGAACGTCCTCTTTGTCATCGCCAAGTGTATCAGTCAGCAATCCGGTGTCGTCCGACCCATCGGTGAAGGCGATTCGCTCAAAGAGCTCACCCACCATGTCGCAGCTGGACGCGACTTCGCAGTCCATAGGGCATTCGGTCTCCTCCACGGCGGCCCCAACTGTTTCCACGGAGGGAGCATTCTTCGACATATCCTGTCGATACACATGGAGGGTCAAGGCTTGAAAGCCGTAGTTGATCCTCCAGTTGAGATTGGAGAGGGGTGTAAGCGATTCCTCATTGAGGGCAATCACCGCCACTCTTCGTTTGCCTACTGGATCTTCCAGCTTTACAACCTTCCAATCGTGAGTTGGAAGCTCTGGATTGCCTAACTGAATATAGCCCAGAACCTCCGACGGATCGTCATGGGATTCCGGGATCCATGCCCTGGATCTTGGGCGATTTGGAATTTCTTCCCTCCTCACGACATCTAGTCGTGCACCTGGCCGGGGCTCCCCAATCTTATTGATTGCGGCCTTGTAAAGCTGCGCAGATCTCTCATCGGCGCACTTAATCATTTTGACACCGTAACCAACCCGCGTCTGAGCAGCAGGGTGGAGGTCCTACGTTATCACGGAGAACCTCGCGATATACCGCCCACAGCTTTCTGGTTACCAGGTCCCAATTTTGCTGTGTGATCCCACCATCAAGGGCATTCCGATCGATCACAGCAGGGACAAGCGATTCCCTTGCCGCATCGGCAAAGGATTTTTTAGGCTCCTTATATGCAGCCATCTGGGTGTTAGAAGGCCTTTTTCTCTTCCCCGAGGTCGTTGTTTCTTCCTCCGAGCGCTTCCGCTTTTGGAGGTCTGCTTTAACTTTCTCTCGGCGAATCTCCAGGAAAGATTCTGCCCAAGCTTTCGAGCTGATTTGCTCTTCAGTCAAGTCCTCCTGCTTGACATCCAGCACAATTCGGGCGTATATAAAAATTCTGGCGACGAGAAGTACGAAAAGACACTCAGACGTGGTTTCACATATAATAGCAGAATCGGTAAAGACAGCAGTCTAAATGCAAGTATATCGTTTACTTTTGACTCATCGATGAAAAAATTACTACTTGGAGTCGTTGGGTCAAGAGGTTTGAAACGGCGTTAAAAATATTTGAAGCAGATGCTGCAAAAAAACGACAGTTTTTGCTGCACTATATGGGTACAGAAGTGTATGATATACTGTGTGATAAACAGGGAACGGATTTTATGGAAATTGCATTTTTTTCTGCTAAAGAGATAGAGTATATTCGATTAAGAATGTCCACGATTTAGCTTTCGGCTTATAGAAGCGCAGGGACCTCTTGCCAAATTGGTGTTGAAAAAATTCAAAGCCGTTTTCTCAGCTAACGTAGGCTTGAAGACAATAAGGGGTGTGGATAAAATTGTAAAGGGCGAGGAAAACGCCCTTATTCCTGATAATATGAACATTTCAAACGTTCCATATTTAAATTCGGCTCCACTTGTATCAACTTACCTCGAGCGCACATTTAGTACATTCAAGGCTTTTCTTCGCGAAAATCGAATGAAAATGCTGCCAGAAAACTTCAAAATGCATCTTCTGGTTCAATGTTACTACAACTATACAGATTAAAGTTTTATGAGTTGGAAACTCGAAAGGATAAAATAGTCAAAGATTCAAAGTACAAATTTTTCATATAATGAAATTAGTTCATAGTTTTTCTCTTTTTACTTGTAATATAAACATTTCTAAAAAAAATATTTTTTTTGATAGTTCTTCGTATTTTCTGTCTTTTTTAGTGCCTTATTTTGCTTTTTTTGCAATACCTTTTTTTTGCCTTTTCCTGCCTTTTTCGCTATTTTGTTTTGCTTTTTTTTGCCTGTTTTGCAACACCTAGTGCCTTTTCCTGCCTTTTTCGCTATTTTATTTTGCCTTTTCCAGCCTATTTCGTTACTTTATTTTGCCTTTTTTATAGGTTTTTAGGTCCTAAAAATCCGTTCCCTGGTGATAAAGCATTGCCGAATACACCGGAAAATATGGAGGCGATCGTGAAGTTGCTAGAAGAGCACTTCAATCTCAAGCACAATGAAATCCTAGGAAATTATAGATTTCACTCGCGCAAACAAAAAGTCGAGGACACGTGTTCAGAGTTTTTCGTGGCGCTGCGCCGATTAGCAACGGGATGTAATTTTGGTATGTGTGCGGATACCGCATTACGGAATCAATTTGTTTTTGGTTTGCAAAACCCGAAGATCCAAAGCAGATTGCTGGAAAAAAAAAGTTTTAACCTTGGCTGACGCAATTCAAATAGCATGTGCATATCAATTAGCAGAAAGAGAAGGAGGAGAACTGCAAAAACAGGTACCTCTAGGTGAAGTTAATAAGCTTAACTACAAGAAGGAGGAGAAGCAAAGCAAAGACAGAACACAAAACTGCGCAAAGGAACAGAAACCAAAATCAGAAGGTAAAGAGAAGAGTTGTTTTCGATGTGGGAACACTTCCCACGAGGCAAACGAATGTAAATATAAGAGGCATTTTGGGCACTGTAAAGTAAAACCGACTGATACACAATTTGTTAGCTATTGTAAAACTCCGTTGGACTGTTTGGGTTGCGTGTGGGTCACGGTGGAATCAAAGCGGGTGAAAATGTACATCGTTCGAGGTGATCGCAGTCCCCTCCTTGGTAGAGAATGGCTTCGAGAGATTCCATTGAATTGGCCGCAAATAATAAAAGAACAATTAAGTACTTCGGCAAACGTAAATGCTATAATGCAGGTCAGCGAGGAAGGGCAACTAAAAAACATTATTGATAAGTTTTCACGACTGTTCTGGCCAACAGCGGGTAAGATTACAGGGCACCAAGCCCGATTATATTTAAAGCAGAGCGCCACGCCGAAATTTATTAAGCCCAGGCGGGTGGCATTTCCATTGATGAGCGCAGTTGAAAGGGAATTAGAAAATCAAGTGGAGAAAGGTTTGTTGGTTAAGGTAGAAAAAAGCGAGTGGGCTACACAGATTGTGGTTGTTCCAAAAAAGATGGGACTGTAAGATTATGCGGGGACTATAAGGTCACTTTAAATCCTGAGTTGGTTGTAGATGAACACCCGCTCCCGACAATCGATGAGTTATTTAGCTCAATGGCGGGGGGAAACAAATTTTCTAAAATAGACTTATCGAAAGCGTATCTGCAATTAGAGATCCATCCACACGATAGACACTTGTTAACCCTCAATACGCACAAAGGCTTGTATCAACCGACAAGAATGATGTTTGGTATCGCGTCGGTGCCAGCAAAGTGGCAGCGGTTTATGGAACAGCTGTTAGGCGACTTGCCGGGAGTTAAAGTCTTTTTGGATGACATCAGAATCACTGCCAAGGACAACGTTACGTCCCTACAAAGAATAGAAGAAGTGTTGCGCAGACTCGATCAGCATAACATGCGAGTGAATCTGCAAAAGTCGGAATTTTTACAAGATAGCATTGAGTATTGCGGTTATGTTATCGATAAAGGTGGAATACCTAAGATGAGTAGAAGGAAGATGCCATTCGCAATATGAAACAGCCAACGACTAAAGATGAGGTAAAATCATTTCTAGGTATTGTAAATTATTATGGGCGATTCATAAGAAACTTGAGCACGGTGATGTACCCGCTCAATAGATTACTACGCAAAGACATACCGTTTCATTTTGACACGGATTGTAAGAAATCATTCAGCACGATTAAACAGGTAATCGAATCCGATACAGTGTTAACACACTATGATCCGCAGTTACCCATTGTGCTAGCTGTGGATGCGAGCCCGATTGGGGTGGGGGCAGTACTTAGCCACGTTTATAAAGACGGTACAGAGAAACCTATACAGTTCGCGTCGCAGACGTTGAATCAGACTCAACAACGTTATAGCCAAGTGGATCGAGAGGCGTACGCCATTATATTTGGTGTGCGGAAATTCAACCAATATTTATTTGGCCGGAAATTTATCTTAGTCACCGACAACAAAGCTATAGCTCAGATATTTTCGCCACATAAGGGGCTGCCAACCCTGTCTGCGACAAGAATGCAGCATTACGCAATTTACTTAGGATCATTTGAGTACGAAATACGCGTAAATAAAAGTAGCGAAAATGCGAATGCTGATGCACTATCGCGCCTGCCGTGCGCCAATGTCAACGAAAACATCGATGAGGTGGACGTCATCGAGACGCAGGTAATTGAAAACTTGCCGGTAACAGTAACCGAATTAAGTGGGGAAACTAAGAAGGCGGATGAAGTAAAAAGACTCATAGAATGTTTACAATATGGCCGCGATTGTGAACCGTCATTTCGTTTCGGTATAGCCCAGTCAGAGTTTTCTTTGCAAAGGGGTTGCTTGCTCCGAGGTATGAGAGTGTTCCTTCCGAAGGGACTGCGCAAGAGGGTATTAGCGGAATTACACACGGGACATTTTGGCATAACCAAAATGAAAATATTAGCACGCGCATATTGCTGGTGGAACCAACTCGACAAGGACATAGAGGACTTGGTATCAAATTGTACGACATGTCAATCAAATCGTCCCGATCCAACTGCGGTGCCAGTACATTGTTGGTTGCCACCAAATAAAGTTTTTGAAAGAGTTCACGCAGATTATGCTGGCCCGTTCATGGGAAAATACCTTTTTGTGCTGGTGGACGCACTAAGCAAATGGCCTGAAGTTCACATCGTCAATAACATGACGGCGGAGACAACAGTAAGGCTATGTGAAGAAATATTTTCAAGATTTGGGTTACCAAGAGTGTTCGTCAGCGATTATGGCACACAGTTCACTTCATAGAGTTTAAGCAGTTTTTAAAAAACAATGGCATTGTCCATAAGCAGGGTGCGCGTTACCATCCAGCAACAAATGGGCAGGCAGAGCGATTCGTACAAATGGTTAAAAACAAGTTAAAAGCTAAGTGATGTCAGCAAAAGTCGTTGCACCATACACTTTCTACAATCTTAATGGCTTGTCGCCGAGCAATGCATCCAGCAACTAAAAAGTCACCAGCAATGATGTTGTTCGGGCGTCAAATCCAATCGCGCCTAGACTTGATGCTTCCACTAACTACTACAGAGAATATGTGCGTACCAGTAAAACATTTGCGGTGGGAGTGAGAGTTGCTGTACGGGATTATTTAGCCAGCGATAAATGGCGATTTGGTAAAGTAGTTGAAGCCGCAGGCGAATGCACTATAACGTGGTGTTAGACGACAATCGGTTGTGGAAAAGACACGTTGATCAAATGCGAAAAGTAGGTTCACAACTGCCATGGCAAGCAAATGTAGACGAGTCAATTCAGCAACAAAAACCATGTTCAGATGATCCGCAAATTCCTCATAAACCTGCGGAGATTGGTAGGCCAGCAGTAACAAATGCTAATACCGAAAGTACATCCACAAACGACAAACGCCACAAATCCACAACAACTAAATGAAAGCAGAGTAGGAAAACACATTGCTATGGAGAGTGATCCCGCCAACGAAGAAGCGATTCGTCGTTCCAAACGTACACGGAAACCTCCTGAGAGATTAAGTTTAAAACTCATAAGTATATAAAGTAAATACATATGTATCTACGTACATTTGCACATATATGTAATGTACTAAATGGAATATTCGATTCTCATATTGTATTTAGATTAAGTCTTCTAATACTATTTCATTTATATAAGTCAGGGAGAGGTTTCATATACACACACAAATGTAATGAAATGTCAATCTAAGTGAATATGAAATAAACGCATTGCAGTCAGTCTGCAATTCGGGCGTATATAACAACATCTTTCATCCTATCGAAGATACGCAGAGCTGATCTTCTGGTGCGATAGTTTCTCTCAGAGGTTCCTTTCGCTTTGGAAGGGGGTTTCAGCGTACACCCTAAAGGGTTGGCGTTGGGATTCCCTGACTTAGTCATGTGAGCCGACTCCGCAAACGTCGAAGCCGATGTTCCTTTTTTAGGAGGAACCTCAGCTGGGGAGGGGACAGCACAACTGGATTGTCTTTGCAAATGGCCAGCAGAGCTTCCCGAAGGAAGACTGGCAAGGTTTGCCATAGCGTCGAGTCCGCCACTTGAGTTGGAGAGGGTGCCATCCTTGACTTGTCTTGAGACAGTGTCCGAGATGACAGCCTGTCCACCTCCAGCGGCTATCGAGGCATCACCACCATCCTGCCTGAGGGCATGGGTGGTGTTGGTGCTTTTAAGATCGGCTTGGGACCTTGCCGCCGTGATGGCTTGCCCCGGTTGGGACAGAGTGGAGCTAGACCCTGGCTTTGCCACAGGCTTGGCTCCAAAGGGATATTTTGCCAAAGATTGACAGGACCGGCCCGATGGGCTAGGTCGTTTTTTTTTTAAGAAGACCTCGTTTATCCGAGGCGGGGTTTTTGTTGTTCATTTATTCATTCATAATCGTCTGCGTTGCTCGACAAGGCAAGCGCGGCAGACCCGAAAATTTGGATGGGGACAGGGGGAACGTCGACTACGGCAGTCCCCTCTGCCGTAGTAAGACCACTCTACCTCGTGAGGCGACCCGGTATCAGGAGAGCACCGCACGAATACAGCCGGTTACCCCTGGCTGCAAACCATCCAATAGGCACGGTTGCGCGTAACACCCTGGATTAGGGGGGAAAGGGATGGTGGTTAGGGCGGGAATTGGGTGTTTGTGGGATAGGAGGAGGGATCGTAGCGTTGTACGGTGATCTTGACATGGCGCAAGGGGAGGCCGCTCACCCCGTGCAGACCTTGAGGGTACACAAGACGAGTGGCCATCCAGGCAGTCATTTCAAGCTTCCCTCTTAGTTCATGATCATCTAAGTCCCCAGAACGGAGGTTTAGATTTTCATTTAAGCCCCATCCCCACGGCAAGGAGACCAACGTGATGAGGAACCATATATAACACAAAAAATTTAATAAAGATCGGTCGAGCCGTTTAGGAAGAAATCGATTTTTATATGTACATATATTAGATAAGCACGATGCGAGAAGCATAGAAAAAATTTCGATGAAAAAAATATATATTTTTTCTCAGGTTCACAACTATCCTATCTTTTAAGTTGGAACCAACAATACACACCCACAAAATTTCATTGAAATCGGTTAAGCGGTATCGGAGAATAGTGTAGAAGACAGTGACACGGGATATTTATATAATAAGATACGCTTAAATTTCATTTGATTTTATGGTTTTAAAATTATAGCTTATAAAAATTTCCACGCCTATGGGATGTGCCATGCCCCCTTTTACAAACCCATTTATATATAAGCACCTACCATTGGTATATCTGCATACTAAATTTCAAGTTCGTGGGACTTATAGTTCCGAAGTTATAGCTGATAAAAAATTCCATGCCTATTGGATTTGCCATGCACTCATTTCCAAACTCATTTATATATACCCTAATATAAGTACCTACCATTAAAATGGCTCCGTACGAAATTTCTAGTTCAAGCGACTTATAACTCCGGAGTTGTAGCTGATAAAAAATTCCAGGTCCATGGTACGTGCCGCTCCCCCTTTTATAAACTCACTTATATATAACCTACTATAAGCACCTACTATAGATCATACTCGTTAAATAATGATTAGATAATGCTAATGATTGGTAATTAACCTTCTTTTGTGAAATTCTCTAATTCATTAAACAATTAGAATTAGTTTAACTAATTCCCATTAGATAATTGAAATTTTTATTGCAATGGTAAAACTAATTGCAATTAGTTGCCATTAGCAAAAAAAGTGGTTTACCTTTACAATTAGAAATCTAATTGATTTCTGCTAATGCAATTAGATATTCAATTAGCTCGAATTAGAATCAATAAATTTTGGGTGGGCTTTAGTAGTCAGCCGCACCTTGTGTTTTAAGAAAACCAGGTGGAATTAACAAATGAAACTTGGTCAGGATGTTAAGGGAGGTATCCTCTAAAACATGTATAACTAAAAAATATAAATAATATCATTGTTTATAAGTTATTTGTTGTTAAAATTTCTTAAGTCGTTCCACTTGGTTTCCTTAACAAAAAAGCATTTGTGCATACTTTTATATATATAAATGCACATAACACTGTACTTAATACTTTACACACTTTACTTTTATTTTATCTTGTATATAAATCACTTTAATTAAACTTTTATCGACTTGTAAATTACATTGAATTTCACACATATTTACAATAACACATGGTTGCAAACTGACACATAACATGTGTTGCCATATTGTACAAAACAATACATACAAAGAAGGCAATGATTAAAAAGGAATACAGGGGAAATCAATACAAAAGAAAATGTTCAGCTCCTTTTCTTCGCAAAACAGAAAGGAGAATTCTATTGCCTGAGGGTTATAATCCCTAAGTGCGGCCGAAGGCCGCCTACGCAGAAAGGTGTTCAGCTCCTTTTCTTCGCAAAACAGAAAGGAGAATTCTACTGCCTGAGGGTTATAATCCCTAAGTGCGGCCGAAGGCCGCCTACGCAGAAAGGTGTTCTCTGCAAAATGTGTTCAGCCCCCCCTTCTTCGGCAACACAGAAATAATAATTCTACTAAGTAAAAATTCCGAATTAAAAATCCGCTTTTATTATTCAAAATTCCAGTCTGGTAGCACTAAGTTGTATGTTATTTTGCTATCTTATTCATCGTTTATATGAAAACTTTAACAATAAATTATATAAGAACTATAGGGTTGCTAGAAAAAAGGGGGGTAGTTTTGAAATCAGGGGGTCCTATTCTACCCCCCCTCATCCCCCCTTTTTCTAGAATTTGCCGTCCGTCTACTAAAATTTTCCCTAAATTTTTTCCAAAGAATTATTGAAGTGAACGAATAATGATGTAAGTCACTGTATGTGCAAACATGTGGTTATTCGATTACCGTAATTGTTATCAACTGGTAATTGTTTGAAATGTAAATAAACAAACGTGCTTTGCAATTTGTTTCAACTTCAAACTTTCAAGTGTTTGCATTGTTTAATATTCTAAATGAAAGTGGTATTTTTGTTAACTTAAAAACATATTTATTTGTCGCAATGTCGGAAGAATATCACTTGCAAGTGAATTTTCTGGTGATGATGAAGATTTTGATGTTACATACACGCCTTCGAAAGAATCGAAGAAAAGGAAGATGTTCAATGGAGATGGTGAACAATTTGTGAAGAGGCGTATGGAAAGCACTTTTGGCAATATAATTTTCACATCGAATTTTTATATTGAAGTTAAGAAGGTATGCAAGTTTCATTACAAAACTATACATCGAAACTCCTTGTTGTGTGGTTAAAGTACTTGTGTAGTCTGCCGTAGTAAGTTGACTTATGGTTGTAGGTTAACATGAATTTTTAGACGAAGTAAGGTATCAATCAATTTTATATAAAAACCTTGTATCAGATTTCAGAAAATAAAAAAGATAAAATAGTCGGAGAGTGCGTTGCTTGCAATAAGGTGATTTGCGGTTTTACGGGAGTCTCTTCAAATTTTATCAGCCATCTCAGAGTGCGGAATCCTGAAATTCATCAGGAATATCTTACGAAGAAATCTAACAACCAAAACTTGAGTATTCAATCAAATTTCGATAAGAAACTTATTGAATTTCTAGTGGATTCAGGCTTGCCGCTTTCCCTGGTTGAAAGGCAGTCATTCATCAACTTAATTGAGGGTATTGGCCTTAAGTTAATGAGTAGATAGACGGCAATGAAACAATTAGAAGAGCATCACAAACGCATGGAAGAAAGTTTGAAAGCCGAACTAGCCACAGCGAAACATGTCTGCACAACGGCGGATATTTGGTCAGGAAATCACAGAAGCTTTTTCAGATACACCTGTCATTGGCTTGATAAAGATTTTAAGAGGAAATCAGCTGCTTTGGCGTGCAAAAGGATGTTTGGAGTTCACTCTGCCGAAGCAATTGGGCATATCATGACCTACATAAACACTTATTATGGTTTAAATAGAAAAAACATTGTTCTATCCGTAACTGACAACTGGTCAAACTTTGTCAAAGCTTTTAAGGAGTATGGAGTTGATGATGCCTCTGAGATGGAAGACGACGACGGCCATGATATAACAGAATTTCAAAACAAGATTTGCCTCCCTAAACACCACAGGTGCTCTAGCCACACATTAAGTCTTCTGGCTACGTATGATTTAATAAAGATTTTGAAAGCCGATGAATCCCTATTCCAGCGGAACAATATGGTAAGAAATGTTTTAGTTAATATATTTTATACTAGAATATATATTATTTAGGTGTTCAAAAAATGCGATAATTTGTGGAAAAAATGCAAATGGCCAAAAAGTTCGGAAGTGATGCAGGAAACTTTAGGTGGATGCCTCGTTGTGCCGGTTATGACGAGGTGGAACTCGCTATACGACGCCGTTGTTCGACTTCTCCAGCACAAGCCGAAACTGGATGAGTTGTGCGATAAATTGAGCCTGCCGCGTTTTACATCCTGTGAACTATCATATTTGGATACATACAAGCTGATTGTGGCGCCTATTGCTTAGAGTCTGGACTTTATGCAAGGCGAACAGAGTGTTGGATATGGTTGCCTTTTGCCTACAATTATCACTCTGAGCAATAAATTGATAAAAATCCAGCAGAAAATCGACCATCCATTCTCTACAATTCTATTAGAGCTGGAGAAGCAATTAAGAAATCGATTCCAAGCTTTCTTTGAATTAAATGAGGAGGCAGATTTGGCGCTAGCTGCAGCTGCACTGATTCCAAACGTAAAGCTGAGCTGACTGAAAATCTTACAAAAAACATCACCGCAATTTGCATATACGCGAATAACGGAAAGGGTTATTCGTATCATCACTGATTACGCAATCAAGCAGAACCTTCCTGCAACAAACGAAAATCATAAATGTGAGGGTTTGTATACTGAATCGACCTTTTATGATTTCAGTGATGGTGGTAAGTTCTGCATAAGTGACACATATAAATATATGGTATTTTTAGTAAATCAGATTACATTTTTGCAGAAGAAAGTACTGCTTCATTGTCAAAATTGACAGAGGAGGCTGAAAGCCAGCATTTTATTTCGAATATGATGCATCAATATTTGAATGATGATGATAAAACTTCTTATATATATTCCCCATATATCCTACATTAAAGGAAATAGCACTGTTTTGCAACACACCGCTTACGTCTTCAGGCCCTGTGGAGCGACTATTTTCCTTTGCGGTCATTATTAATAGTCCAGGGCGGGGTCGTTCGACGGACTTTTCTTTTGAAAAGCTCGTATTGCTGAAAGCGAATATACCCGGTCATTCTAGTTATTAAACAGTTAGTACGTACATTAAATAGGTGTGCATGTATGTAATATATGTAGTACATATTATGAATGTTTTAGTTTTTTTTTTGTTTTTGAAAATATCAAAATAATTGATTCTAATTCGAGCTAATTGAATATCTAATTACATTAGCAGAAGTCAATTAGATTCCTAATTGTAAAGGTAAACCAATTTTTCTTTTCTAATGGCAACTAATTGCAATTAGTTTTACCATTGGAATAAAAATTTCAATTATCTAAACCATTTGCATCAATTGCTAATTCTAATTGGAATTTAACATGTATGCTATAGATACGTCTGCGTACCAAATTTCAATTTCACGTGACATATGATTCCGAATTTTCCACGCCTATGGGATGTGCCACGCCCATTTTAAAAACCCCTTTATATATACTTTACTGTAAGCACCTACCATAGTTATGTCTGCATACCAAATTTCAAGTTCATATGGCTTATAGTTCCGGAGTTATAGCTGATAAAATATTCCTATGGGATGTGCCACGCCCACTTTTACAACCTCATTCATATATATCCTACTATAAGCACCTACCATATGTATGACTGAATAACAAATTTCAAGTACATATGACTTATAGTTTCGGATTTATAGCTGATAAAATATTCCACGCCTATTGGATGTGCCACGCCCACTTCTACCAACTCATTTATTTATACCATACTATAAGCACCTACCATATATAAGACTGTATACCGAATTTCAAGTTCATGTGACTTATGGTTCCGAAGTTATGATTGTTAACAAATTTCACGCCTATGGGATGTGCCACGCCCACTTAAAAAAAGTCATTTATATATACTCTACTGTAAGCACCTACCATATATATGACTGCATACCAAATTTCAAGTTCATGTGACTTATAGTTTCGAAGTTATGGCTGATTAAAAATTTCACGCCTATGGGAGGTGCCACGCCCCCTTGTCGAATCCCAATTTTTGACCCTATTATAGGCCCAGGTATCATGGCAATACTCTGTAAAAATTTTGTTCGATTCTGTCCGTCCGTTTAGGCTGCAACCTGCCACATCCATACATACATACTTACACAAATATATAGTAGATATATCCTTCTCTTAGCATAAAATAATTTTTGGAGCGTCTCGACCACAGGGCCACCTATCGTGTAAGTTTCAAGTCCCAATATTTCTTTTAAATTGGCTAAATTGTTGTCTAAATATGAGCCAAATCAGCAAGTAAATGCAATTTCTATGAATATCCCGACCCCAACGCCACCTAGCGATTAAATTTTTAGTCGAAATATTTCCCTTCAAGGTGCTGAAATATGATCCAAATATGAACGAAATCGGTCCAGCCGTTTAGTAGTTTAGTGACATTCAATATACGGAAAACTATGAAATTGTGAAATCGTGACGTCTCAGCTTTCTTCGCTTTTCGGCAACAACAACAAAATATTTAAAAAATTTTTAAATCAAATAACTATCCACACAGAAGGTCCAAAAATGTGCTTTTTACAAAATTGAGGTGTACACGATAACTCGAGCAAAAATTGAGATATCTCAACGTAATTTGGTATGTAGATTTCCGTTAATCCAAGGTTGTAGTTGGTTTTAAAAATGGGCGAAATCGGACTGTAACCACGCCCACTTCCCATATAACGGTAATTTCCAGAAATACGAAAACTGCGATATTTTAGTAACTACTGAAGATAATTCACTCAAGCTCAGACAAAAAATAAGAATATTATAAATTTTTGAAAAATGGGCGTAGCCACGCCCACTTATGGTTATATGTGTATATTTTGGTAACCGCTGCACCAATTTCTTCCAAACTTGGCACAGTTGTTGCCTTGGTACAGCATACCAAGCATGGCATGGTAGTGGCCACGACAATAACCACGCCCACATCCCATATAACGGTAATTTAGAGAAATACTAAATCTTCGATAAAACAGTAAATATTAAAGCTAATTTATTCAAAATTGATGCTTGGAACAATTCATCACCAAGAAATACGTTTATGGTAAAGTGGCACCGCCCACTTATGATCACATATATGTATATCGGTAACCGTTCTTCCAATTTGTACCAAACTCGGTATTTTTATTGTGCTTGCCACTTACAAGCAAAACGTTGAAAATTATTGAAATCGGATTAAAATTACGGCCGCTTTTCATATAGCGGTAAATTTCAGAAATGCTTGAAACTGTAATATTTCGAAATTTAAGGACGCTAATTTACTCAAAATTTATACGCCCCGGCTTACCATCTAGCGGTAACTTTCGGAAAGGTGAAAAAACATATATTTAATACTTGCGCCGGGTATTTAATCTTCGGCTCCGCCCGAACTTAGACTTTCTTACTTGTTTATTCTTAATTATGAAAATGTTTAGGTTTAAAATTTAAACCGAACTGTTTAAATTCTACTCTACTTTGGTCATATGTGTATGTCATATATGTAGTCCAAAAAGTTTAAAATGAAACCGAAATTTTTAACCGTGTATTGAAACATTGTGGTCCAACATTTTCACCAAGAGTTCACGTTCATGATTTTTAGAGACGCATTTGTCTTCTAATATTACGGTTTGGTGGATGTCAGAATGCATATTTGCCGTCTTAAATAACTTAGCAAAACTGTACATGCATACAAAGATACGTCAAAGTTTCAATGCGTTTAAAAGGCGCCACGTCGCCACACCCAATTTTCTCTAAGAGCATGGGATTGATTTCATATATCTCTATACCATTTTCGAGTTATTTACCATGGGAGGTGCCACGTCCCTTTTTCCAATAGGCCCAACTTTTCTTCATGACCAGTCGCGTTTTATATATTTTGTACATACCAAGTTCCAGTACTCCTCCATGAACACATTCAGAGATATGCAGTATGAAAAATTCGATGTGTATGGGAAGTGCCACGCCTCCTGTTCCGATAACCACAATTTATCTCCATGAGTATGCGATTGCTTTCATATATCTCCATACCAAGTTCGAGACCTCTTCCATGAACATTTTCCGGGATATGCAGTATGAAAAATGCGGTTTGTATGGGAGGTGCCACGTAACCTTTTCCAATAACCGCAATTTTTATCTATGAATATGCAAATGTTATCATATATCTCCATACCATATTCGAGTAGTCTACCATTAACACTTCCAGAGATGTGTAATATGAAAAATTCGGTTTGTATGGGAGGTGCCACGCCACCTGCACCTAGCGGTATGAAATATACTTTACATCCGATTCTCATACCTACCATATATAACACAAAAAATCTCATAAAGATCGGTCGAGCCGTTTAGGAAGAGTTCGATTTTTATATGTACATATATTAGATAAGCACGATGCGAGAAGCATAGAAAAAATTCCGATGAAAAAAAAATATTTTTTCTCGGGTTCACAACTATACTATCTTTTAAGATGGAACCAAAAATACACACCAACAAAATTTCATTGAAATTGGTTAAGCGGTAACGGAGATTGGAGTGCAATGGGGTATAGTCGGGAGTGCAATGGGGTATAGTCATTGCGCTGGGTATGCAGTTACAGTTGCATGGCTATACTCAATCCCGACTCTTGCGTCCTCGTTCGCGCACTCTGGGCAACGTGAGCAACCCATGTGCGAGATGCGGTAACCAATCCGAGTGGAGCCTTGGGTCACGGCAGAAAGAGAGGGAGCTTCGGTGGGGCCACTCTGACTTATTCGGTTTAAGGGCTCTCTGAAGTCTGCAGCGTCTGTTCACCAGTAGGTGCGGCTGCAAGCGGGTGTCTGCTTAGAGCAAGCGGCTCGCTATATAAACGTGTATTTGGTTGCGAAACCACCCCCGTCGCAGCAATGGGTTGTGCGCTGGGCTTGGGACCCGCCACGTTAAAACCATTTCCAATGAAGAAGCAAGGCAAAGTCTCGGATGAGACCCCCCCCTTATGATGACGCCCACGGCAAACGTTTAAAGACTACGATTTGGGGGCATGCACCTGCAATGTCCGGACCCTTAATGGGGAAGGTGCCTCTGCCCGCCTGGTTGATGTCCTCGTAAGGACAAAAGCTGGCATCACCGCCATCCAAGAAATGCGTTGGACGGGGCAAGGGAAACAATGTATGGGGCCTTGCGACGTCTACTACAGCTGCCATGTAAAGGAACGCAAATTCGGTGTTGGATTTGTGGTGGGAGAGAGATTCCGTCGCCGAGTACTGTCGTTCACCCCGGCGGACGAGCGTCTAGCCACAATCCGCATCAAAGCGAGATTCTTCAACATCTCGCTCATCTGCGCCCATGCCCCGACGGAAGAGAAGGATGAGGCATCCAAGGATCTCTTCAATGAGCGCTTAGAGCACACGTACGAGCGCTGCCCCCGTCATGATATCAAAATCGTGCTTGGCGACTTCAATGCCTGGGTGGGCTAAGAAGGGATCTTTGGAAATACCGTCGGAAAATTCAGCCTCCACGACGTAACGTCTGACAACGGATTGAGGCTGATCGACTTCGCCGGGGCCCGAAACATGGTAGTATGCAGTACTAGGTTCAAGCATAAAAAGATCCATTAAGCTACGTGGCTGTCTCCGGATCGAAAAACGAGAAACCAAATCGATCATGTGGTGATAGACGGAAGGCACGCTTCCAGTGTTTTAGACGTACGCACACTCCGAGGCCCAAACATCGACTCCGACCACTATCTTGTTGCAGCCAAGATACGCACCCGCCTCTGTGCCGCAAAAAATGTGCGCCCAAATATGCAAGGAAAGCTTAACGTCGAAAAGCTGCAATCACAACAGACAGCCAGCGCTTTCGCTACTCGACTCTCACACCTGCTCTCAGAGAGCACTCTTCAACAAACCGACATATGCGTGCAGTGGAACCACATTTCACGCTCATTAAGAACCGCCGCCGAAGAAGTAGTCGGATTTCAGCGAGCCCGAAAGAACAACTGCTATGATGTCAGGAAGCTGCATAGAAAAAAGATGCCGCCTACAGGGCCACGCTGCGATCGGGCGCAACGCGCGCTATGTGGGACCGCTATAGGGATCTGAAGAGGGAAGCGAGACGTATTTGCCGCAACAAGAAGAGAGAGGCCGCAATACGTGAGTGCGGAGAGCTTGAAATGCTGCTCGACAGGAGGAATGCCTGAAAATTTTACCAGAGTTAGGCGACTTACGGAAGGTTTAAAGACCGGGGCGCACTCCTGTAAGAACAATAATGGCGACCTAGTAACTGATGTCCAGAGCGTACTTAAATTATGGAGGGAACACTTTTGCGTCTTACTAAATGGTAGCAGCACGGAAAGTTGTGGAGAAGAAGAACCCGAGCCCGCAGTCGATGATGACGGAGTCGATGTTCCACCGCCTGACTATGACGAGGTACGTATAGCAATAACGCGGCTGAAAAACAACAAAGCCGCTGGAGCTGACAGCCTGCCAGTTGAGCTATTCAAGTACGGCGGCGAGGAGTTGATAAGGTGCATGCATCAACTCTTGTGCAGAATAGGATCAGATGAACGCATGCCCGGCGAATGGAATTTAAGTGTGCTCTGCCCAATCCACAAGAAAGGTGACCCCGCCATTCGCGCCAACTACCGCGGGATCAGCCTTCTAAGCATAGGTTACAAGGTCTTATCGAGCGTATTGTGTGAAAGACTGAAGCCCACCGTCAATGAACTGATTGGGCCTTATCAGTGTGGCTTTAGACCTGGCAAATCCACTATAGACCAGGTATTCACAATACGCCAAATCTTGGAAAAGACCCGCGAGAAAAGGATCGACACTCACCACCTATTTGTCGACTTTAAAGCCGCTTTTGACAGCACTAAAAGGAGTTGCCTATACGCCGCTATGTCTGAATTTGGCATCCCCTCAAAACTCATACGGCTGTGTAAAATGACGTTGAGCAATACCACCAGCTCCGTCAGAATTGGAAAAGACCTCTCCGAGCCGTTCGCCACAAAATGGGGTTTCAGGCAGGGCGACTCCCTTTCATGTGACTTCTTTAATCTAATGTTGGAGAAGATAATAAGAGCTGCAGAACTGAACCGCTAAGGAACAATTTACTACAAGAGCGTGCAATTGCTGGCTTATGCCGATGACATCGACATCATCGGTAACAAAAACCGCGAAGTCTGTTCTGCCTTTTCCAAGTTGGATAGGGAAGCAAAGCGCATGGGTCTGGTGGTAAACGAGGACAAGACGAAGTATCTCCTGTCATCAAACAAACAGTCAGCACATTCGCGCCTTGGCACCCACGTCACTGTTGACAGTTACAATTTCGAGAAAGTAGAGAATTTCGTTAACTTGGGAACCAGCATTAACACCGATAATAATGTCAGCATTGAAATCCAACGTAGAATCACTCTTTCCAACAAGTGCTACTTTGGACTGAGTAGGCAATTCAGGAGTAAAGTCCTCTCTCGACGTACGAAAACCACGCTATATAAGTCACTCATCATTCCCGTGCTGGTATATGGCGCAGAAGCATGGACAATGACAACATCCGATGAGGCGGCTCTTGGGGTGTTTGAGAGAAAGATTTTGCGGAAGATTTACGGTCCTTTACGCGTTGGCGACGGCGAGTACCGCAGACGATGGAACGATGAGCTGTATGAGCTTTACAACGATATGGACATAGTGCAGCGAATTAAAATACAGCGGCTCCGCTGGCTTGGTCATGTCGTTCGAATGGACACCGACGCTCCAGCTCTGAAAGTATTCAACTCGGAACTCGCTGGTGGTAGCAGAGGAAGAGGCCCCCACTGCGATGGAAAGATCAGGTGGAGAAGGACTTGGCTTCACTTGGCGTTTCCAATTGGCGTCAGTTGGCACAGAGGAGAAACGACTGGCGTGCTTTGCTGAACTCGGCCAAAATCGCTTAGGCGGTTGCAGCGGCAAAAAAGAAGAAGAAGAAGGTATCGGAGATTAGCGTAGACGAAGACAGTGACACGGGATATTTATATAATAAGTTACCCTACTATAAGCACCTACCATAGATACGTTTGCGTACCAAATTTCAATTTCATTTGATTTTATGGTTTTGAAATTATAGCTTACAAAAATTTCCACGCCTATGGGATGTGCCGTGCCCCCTTTTACAAACCCATTTATATATAAGCACCTACCATTGATATATCTGCATACTAAATTTCAAGTTCGTGGGACTTATAGCTCCGAAGCTATAGCTAATAAAAAATTCCATGCTTATTGGATGTGCCATGCACTCTTTTCCAAACTCATTTATATAAATCCTAATATAAGTACCTACCATTAAAATGGCTGCGTACGAAATTTCAAGTTCAAGCGACTTATAGCTCCGGAGTTATAGCTGATAAAACATTCCAGGTCCATGGGACGTGCCGCTCCCCCTTTTACAAACTCACTTACAGTTACGAGCAAAACTGTAACATGGTGTAACACTTTTTATTTCAGCCTCCGCTATCTTTCCAAGTTCTAATGACTTTCATACTTTTGTTGTATATTCTTATTGGTACACCCCTACTCCCTCTCTCATAACGATTTGAAGTAAATCCAACACCTATAAAAAAACCTGGAGACAAAAATGTAAGTTAAGGCAAATGTTACAGTTTTGCACTCACTCTCAGTTTTGCATTTTACAGTTATCTTTTACTTAGTGGGAAGTCAGATGACTGTTTTCTGTATTGTAATTTATTCTAGAAATGAGCACCAATAAATAATATGGTTATTAGGAAACATCAATGTAAATAATAGATTTACTGCAGAAAGGCGGCACCGCAGGGAAAGCGGCAAAAAATTTTGGAGTTTGCCACATGAAAATGTTGAGACTGAGAAAAAATATAGCCTATAGTGTTACTAAGGACAAAGGAAGTCTGTCAAAAAATATTACAGTCCGATATCTTGTGAACTTAGTAGCAAGTAGCGCTGCAGCCACTACTACAGAAGCGCTTATGGTATTAAAATTGAATGCAAATCAGTAGACAGTGAGGGGAAGAATTGCCAAATTGAGCGCAAAGGCAGCATAAAACAAGTAAGAGCAGCGCTGTCTTCGGCTATGCCGAAGGCTTCATACCTTTCATGAACATCTGCAAATTTTACTTTGACAGATCACTGCTTTTGAATACATCTGCATACATCGATAGAGGAGTTACATACTTATATAAAAAATCGCATCTAAACAATCAGAGGTTTGGAAGATATACTTTATATGGCACCAATCTAAGTGATTTTCACTGCTATGTGATCGGTATGTAAACCGGTAACACAATTTATTGGGTTTAGTTTCCTACATAAAGGAGATATATGGCAAAAACTGGTATCTGAACAATCAGTGCTATAGGAGATAAAGCTTATACAGCATAGATTTTAATGATTTTCTCAGTAGACTTTGTATTATTAATTATAAAATATCTTACGAAATTTATCGGTTTTAGCTGTTCAAATAAAGGAGTTTTACCGTAAAATCCCATATCTGAACAATCAGATGTATGGAAGATATATGTTGTAGTCATCCGATCCTTGTTATATTCACTGTAAGTATTCTGTAAATAATGAGTGAAAGTGGTGCGAAATTTCATGTTCCTAGCTGCATAAATGGAGGAGTTATGATAAAAGACCTCATATCTGAACAATCAGTTGTATGGGGTCTGCAGGTTATAGTGACCCGATCTTTGTTATTTTCACTGTAAGTCTTCTGTTGATAATGAGTGAAAACGGCGCGAAATTGCATGGTCCTAGCTACATAAATGGATGAATTATAACGAAAAATCTCATATCTGAACAATCAGTTGTACGGGAGCTATAGGTTATAGTTACCCGATCTTTTTAATTTTCACTGTAACTTTTCTGTTGATAATTATTGAAAACAGTGCGGAATTTAATTTTCCTAGCGATATAAATGGAGGAGTTATAACGAAAAATTTTATATCTGAACAATCAGTTGTATGGGGGCTATAGGTTATAGTGACCCGATCTTTGTAATTTTCACTGTAAGTATTCTGTTGATAATGGGTGCAAGTACTGCAAAATTTCATGTTCGTAGCTGCATAAATGGAGAAGTTATAACGAAAAATCTCATATCTGAACAATCAGTTGTATGGGAGCTATATGTTATAGTGGTCCGATTCTTCCGGTTCCGACAAATGATTAATACATTATAAAAATACACCCACATACCAAATTTGATACGGATATCTCGAAAACTGAGAGACTAGATTGCATACAAACAGACAGACAGACGGACAGACGGACAGACGGACAGACGGACATGGTTAAATCAACTCAGCTCGAAGTTCTGATCATATAAGTATACATTTTAATGGGTCTATCTCTTTTTGTTCTGGTACTTACAAACATCGGACCAAAGTTATAATACCATTTCATGCTCATGAAAGGTATAAAAAGAAAAAACAATTTTGATCAAAATACATGCGCGAGAGTGGTAGAATTTTGCTGCATCGCACGAAAACCAGGCCGTTGCCTATCGGGATATGTTAGGCCTTACAGAATGCAATAAAAACACATTTTTAAGATTTAATTGAAGGTTATTTGGTCTGACAAGACTAAATTAATCGCTTCCAATCAGATAGCCGGGCATGGTATTGGATCAAAGGCCCAAATTAAGCCTAAGCGCATCATGTAAGGCAAACTGTGAATCACAGTGGTCGGTCAATAATAGTTTGGGGTTGTATTTCAAAAATGTAGTTGAACCGTTTGTACGCATTATGCGTAAGGAACAGTATCTGTTCATATTTCAACAAAATTTGAAAGATGCAGTCGAAAAAATTAGAGTTTCTGCTGAAAAATCAAGCAAAACACACTGCACATGTTCGCAAAGACTGGAACAAAAGCAAAAATTTGCTAATTTGAAATGACTATCACAATCCGAGGACAGAATCTCATCGAGAAATTGCGAAATCAACTAAAAGCCCAGCTTACTAAGTCTCCAAGTCCGTCCAATGGAGTACATGAGCTGTGAAAGCAAACTAAGGATATATGGGAGGCTATACCTCCAGAATTCTTATAGAGATACACATTAGGCCATATTGCAACCAGGAACTAAAAAAGCAAAAGCATACTGAACATTGTGTTAATAATTCTTTTTTTCGTGAAAATTGTCAAAAAGTTATTAAAAATATATGAGTGCAAAACTTTAACATTTGCCTTAATTTACATTTTTGTCTGCTGGTTTTGTTTTTGTTGTTGAATTGACTTCAAATCGTTATGACAAAGAAAGCAAAGATGTACCAATAAGAATACACAACAACAGTATGAATGTCGTTAGAACTTGGAAAGATAGAAGCAGCTGCACTCAAAAGTGTTTCTCCATGTTACAGTTTTGCTCGTCACTGTATATATACGTCTGCGTACCAAATTTCAATTTCACGTGACATATGCTTCCGAATTTTCCACGCCTATGGCATGTTCCACTCAGTTAGATATGCCTTACTTAGAGCGCCTACCGTAGATATGCCCGCACACCAAATTTCAAGTTCTTGGGACTTATGGTTCCCAAGTTATAGTTGATAAAAGGGTTCACGCCCACGGGATGTGCCACGCCCCTTTTTACAAACTCATGTATATATAGTCTACTGTAAGCACCTACCGCAGATATGTCTGCATACCTAATTTCAATTTCATGTAACTGGTGGTTGTGAAATTATAGCTGATAAAAATTTCCACGCCTATGGGATGTGTCACGCCCCCTTTTACAAACCCGTTTATATATACTTTACTATAAGCAGCTACCATAGTTATGTCTGCATACCAAATTTCAAGTTCATGTGGCTTATAGTTCCGTAGTTATAGCTAATAAAATATTCCTATGGGATGTGCCACGCCCACGTTTACAACCTCATTCATATATACCCTACTATAAGCACCTACCATATGTATGACTGAATAACAAATTTCAAGTTCATATGACTTATAGTTTCGGATTTATAGCTGATCAAATATTCCACGCCTATTGGATGTGCCACGCCCACTACAAACTCTACAAACTCATTTATTTATACCATACTATAAGCACCTACCATATATATATTACTGTATACCAAATTTCAAGCTCATGTGACTTATGGTTCCGAAGTTATGATTGTTAACAAATTTCACGCCTATGGGTTGTTCCACGCCCACTTTTACAAAGTCATTTATATATACTCTACTGTAAGCACCTACCATATATATGACTGCGTACCAAATTTCCAGTTCATGTGACTTATAGATTCGAAGTTATGGCTGATTAAAAATTTCACGCCTATGGGAGGTGCCACGCCCCCTTGTCGGAACCCAATTTTTGACCCTATTATAGGCCCAGGTATCATGGCAATACTCTGTAAAAATTTTGTTCGATTCTGTCCGTCCGTTTAGGCTGCAACCTGGCACATACATACATACATACATACTTCCACAAATATATAGTAGATATATCCTTCTCTTAGCATAGAATAATTTTTGGGGACGTCTCGACCACAGGGCCACCTATCGTGTAAGTTTCAAGTCCAAATATTTCTTTTAAATTGGCTAAATTGTTTTCTAAATATGAGCCAAATCAGCAAGTAAATGCAATTTCTATGAATATCCCGACCCCAGCGCCACCTAGCGATTAAATTTTTAGTCGAAATATTTCCCCTCAAGGTGCTGAAATATGTTCCAAATATGAATGAAATCGGTCCAGCCGTTTAGTAGTTTAGTGACTTTCAATATACGGAAAACTCTATGAAATTGTGAAATCGTGACGTCTCAGCTTTCTTCATTTTTCGGCAACAACAACAAAAAATTTCAAATTTTTTAAAATCAAAGAACCTTCCACGCAGAAGGCCCAAAAATGTGCGTTTTACAGAATTGAAATCGGTTCAACCGTTTGGTCAGGCATCGCCGTCATACGAAAGACATTTCATTTTTATATATATAGATTAATGACATTGAAAATGAAAAGCGTGGGGCGCATGTAATACACTTGAATTGATTTGAAAAGTAACATATGTATGTATGTGGGCATATGAATAACGACCGCTTAAAATCGATCTCAAATTTGTACTTTCGCTGTAGAATGTTATGTAGTTTGACTATTGTCAATGAAATCGAATGCTTTGTACTGCATGCGCTCTACGTTTTTCGTTTTCAATGTCATTAATTGTTTATAATAACTTTTGCTAAAATTTCAAAATCAAAAGTTATCAAAACAAATGGACGACACGGCATTTCTTTAAATCAAATAAACTGCTGTATATGTATGTATGTACATATGTATGTTTTACTAAATGTGAGCAAACAACATTGTGCTTGCATAGTTTTCTGTTCCCTTTCACTGCACGTTTAATTATTTTAATATCTATTGGAAAATTTTGTACAGTAGGACTAAAAAGTAGAAAAAAATAAAATAAAATAAAAATACATTTTAATATACAACGCTTTTATAAATGGACTAAAAAGTAGAAAATAATATTTCCCAATCCCACAGAATTTGTTTTGATAACTTTTGATTTTGAAATTTAAGCAAAAGTCATTATAAACAATTAATGACATTGAAAATGAAAAGCGTGGGGCGCATGTAAAACTCTTGAATTGATATGAAAAGTAACATATGTATGTATGTTAGCATATGAATAACGACCGCTTAAAATACATCTCAAATTTTTACTTTCGCTGTAGAATGTTATGTAGTTTGACTATTGTCAATGAAATCGAATGCTTTGTACTGCATGCACTCTACGTTTTCGTTTTCAATGTCATTAATTGTTTATAATGACTTTTGCTAAAATTTCAAAGTCAAAGTTATCAAAACAAATTCTGTGGGACTGAGAAATATTATTTTCTACTTTTTAGTCCATTTATAACGGGTGATTTTTTAAGAGCTTGATAACTTTTTTTTAAAAAAAAACGCATAAAATTTGCAAAATCTCATCGGTTCTTTATTTGAAACGTTAGATTGGTCCATGACATTTACTTTTTGAAGATAATTTCATTTAAATGTTGACCGCGGCTGCGTCTTAGGTGGTCCATTCGGAAAGTCCAATTTTGGGCAACTTTTTCGAGCATTTCGGCCGGAATAGCCCGAATTTCTTCGGAAATGTTGTCTTCCAAAGCTGGAATAGTTGCTGGCTTATTTCTGTAGACTTTAGACTTGACGTAGCCCCACAAAAAATAGTCTAAAGGCGTCAAATCGCATGATCTTGGTGGCCAACTTACCGGTCCATTTCTTGAGATGAATTGTTCTCCGAAGTTTTCCCTCAAAATGGCCATAGAATCGCGAGCTGTGTGGCATGTAGCGCCATCTTGTTGAAACCACATGTCAACCAAGTTCAGTTCTTCCATTTTTGGCAACAAAAAGTTTGTTAGCATCGAACGATAGCGATCGCCATTCACCGTAACGTTGCGTCCAACAGCATCTTTGAAAAAATACGGTCCAATGATTCCACCAGCGTACAAACCACACCAAACAGTGCATTTTTCGGGATGCATGGGCAGTTCTTGAACGGCTTCTGGTTGCTCTTCACTCCAAATGCGGCAATTTTGCTTATTTACGAAGCCATTCAACCAGAAATGAGCCTCATCGCTGAACAAAATTTGTCGATAAAAAAGCGGATTTTCTGCCAACTTTTCTAGGGCCCATTCACTGAAAATTCGACGTTGTGGCAGATCGTTCGGCTTCAGTTCTTGCACGAGCTGTATTTTATACGGTTTTACACCAAGATCTTTGCGTAAAATCTTCCATGTGGTCGAATAACACAAACCCAATTGCTGCGAACGGCGACGAATCGACATTTCACGGTCTTCAGCAACACTCTCAGAAACAGACGCAATATTCTCTTCTGTACGCACTGTACGCATTCGTGTGGTTGGTTTAATGTCCAATAAAGTAAACTGAGTGCGAAACTTGGTCACAATCGCATTAATTGTTTGCTCACTTGGTCGATTATGTAGACCATAAATCGGACGTAAAGCGCGAAACACATTTCGAACCGAACACTGATTTTGGTAATAAAATTCAATGATTTGCAAGCGTTGCTCGTTAGTAAGTCTATTCATGATGAAATTTCAAAGCATACTGAGCATCTTTCTCTTTGACACCATGTCTGAAATCCCACGTGATCTGTCAAATACTAATGCATGAAAATCCTAACCTCAAAAAAATCACCCGTTAAAAGCGTTTTTTTTTATTTTTTGTGTATTAAGTAATATAGTTCAGCCTGAGATTATAACTATACTGAACATTCTTAATCTTTAATAAGAGGTTAAGAATAGTCGGGATAAAGATTAATAGATTGAAAGCATGGGAGGAGGAAAAAGAAAAGAATTCAGAGAATATTAATCCAGTATTAATCCAGCTCACAGAAGTAACGAAGAATTGCCTTTTTGTAGTTGCCTCTATTCAGTTCCATCTTTAGCGAATCAGGTAGCGTGTTCCAGAGTCTCACAGCGTTAACGGAAAACATCCTTGATGACGTTAGATAGGTATGCTTAGGAACAATAAAGCTATGATGTGTACGTGACACTGGTCGTATTAGTTTGTCACAAAGCTATTTATGTAGGTGTGTTCCACTCCAGCAGATCTAGATAGTCGAAGATATCGCAACCCAGAATTTTATTTCTCCCTGGAGTGATGTGATCGTACTTTCCAATACCATAGAAGTAGCGTGTGACGTTATTAAAGGCCACCTGGATTTTATGTGCGGACGCTGAGTCAAGTTTACTGTGCTAGTTCGCAATATGTTATCTGGGGTACGATAAGCTAATATCGTCGAGTATCCTTAACATTGCAGTGCCGCAGCTATGTTGAACTCGAAAACCAGACTGCCATGGTGATAATAAATTATTTAGTTGAACATAAGCTGAGATCTGTGCTGCCATTAGAGATTCACAAACCTTGGAAAAGGCAGGCAATATGCTGATTGGCCTGTAATCACTGCAGTTGCTTTTTTAGCAGCGCGAATAATAGTAGCTTTTTTCCATGCAGAGGGAAATGATGCACTTGTGAAGCTAAAATTAATGATATGGGTAATGGTACTTATAATATATGGTAATGCAATTTTGATAAATTTCAGAGATATTCCATCATCTCCCACAGGGTTCGACTTAATGTTCATAATTGCTTTCACCACATCCAGTTCACTAACTCCTTCAAACTGAAATTCCTTTACAACACTAGAATGTCCCAGATGAACATCCCTCATTTGAGGTAGGGTAACGGTATTGCAGGCACTAACAAAGAAATCATTTAGTGTCTCGATTTCGATTTAATTTTTCCATGCACATTAAGGTTTTTAATATTACGCCAAACATCTTTGGAGGGGAGCGAAGGATTTAATTTATTATTGAAGTACAAGCTTTTCGCCTTTCTAATTGTATGTGTAGCTTCGTTCCGGGCCATTTTGTATTGGGCCCAGTAGAAGTCAGTCATACTTCGTCTCCATTTTGCATGCAGTTTGTTTCGTTTTCTTATAGCCGAACGTACATCTTTGGTATACCGGGGCATGAGGAGTTGACAGCACAAACAGTACGTAGAGGTACATGTAGGTCGAACAACAAATTCAAATTATTATTTAAAAAATCAAGTTTATCATCGACTCTTTGAAAAAAGCGCACATCATTCCAACATACATTACGCAAATCATAGTATAAAGCACTAGGATTCAAAGACTTCAGATCACGATACGTAAATTTTACATCAACTTTTGGACGATTAAGGGCAACATCTAGGGAACAAAAGATTAAATCAGGGTCAGATATAAATGCTATTTGATCAAATTTTAAAATCAAATTTTAAGTTGAAGGTGATAAAGAAGTCTAATAGGCTAGGATTACAGTTATTGGATTATCTGGTCGGTACGGTTTTATTTACTATTTCAAGGCCCGCAACAGAAATGTGGTCAAGAAACTTAATGGTGAAGGAGTCGCTCAGAAGCAGATTAATATTAAAATCTCCACAAATAATGTAACGATCATAATCAATAGCAAACAAACTTAACTTACAGAAAAACGAATCCAGTACATAGCTCCTGTGCGGGTTATATACACAAGATACAAGAATTTTAGATTAACCGTCCGACACTTCAGCAACAATAAACTCCGTGTCTAAATTGTCCGATTCGCCAACACACGGATCTTTAGATTTTCTCTACAATATATGGCAATACCACCGCCTCTCTTCGTTGTTCGATCATGCCTTACGATATTGAAATTATTAATATTGTAATAAAAGTCAGATGTGCCAGGATTAGCCCACGTTTCAGTGATACAGATCACATCAACAGATGAGTTCACAAAAATAGATCTAACGTAGTCCAGCTTTTCTCAGGTCAGGCTCCGAGCATTGAAGTGAACTATGTTGAAACCTCTGTACCGGTTGCATAAAATATTGATTAGCAGTTTATGGTTTTCGCCAACGCCGGAGACTTTTTTATTAATGTGGTGCGAAACCATCACAGCAAACTGAAAAAGAGGCAGCTACAAAAATATAAGGGACATGTACGGACAACAGCAAAACAAGAAAAAAGGGAAACTGGCGATACACAAATTGAGGAAAAGAAAGATCACTGAAGAACACGAAGAAGTATTTAGAAAATTGAAGCATACACTCATAGAAGGTAGTATCATACTTAAAATAATATATATACTAATAAATAAATAAATAAATTTAAAAAAGAAATGATTAGTTTCTAACGACAATAAGAGCATCGACGTCTCTCTTGCTAAACACGAATTTTGCATTTTAATGTGGTTTCAGCCTAATGTGGATTTTTCCCCGGATTGAATAAGCGGACGTTAAACATTTTTTTCTCTTGCAGTCGGTTGCATACATCATAACCTCACGCGCAGAGTTTGTTGGACTCTCATGAATGTATACCCCTCCATATCCTGGTAATCCGCGATCCGAAAGAATTAGAGGTCTCTTATTTTTTTGCAAAAAGCAGCAATCGATTTAAAAAGCTGATTACGGTCAAATGCAGCAGCCAGCTTCACGACTACGGGTTTTTGGGTTATTTTTTCGCTGGTCACCTTTGCCCGAGCGGATCCGAAAAGCCTCGCGAAGTGGTGTGGGTGTGTGCTCAATAGCAGTACATATCTTCCCGAATACTTCCCGCAAGTTTTCACCGCTTTCCTGTGGGAGACCATTAATTATAATGTCCGCCGTACCTGCGTTGTTTTTCGGCCCGCTTAGTTCGCTCTGAACAGCAAGCAGCTCGTTACGGAGAGAAAAAATTTCAGTGCAAGAACTCTCAACCGCCGAAACCATATTGTCAATTGCCGCTATTGACAATTTGACATTGCATATTTCTGCAGCAAAGTCACTTATTATCTGCATAATTCTCTCCTCGGACTCCTTTACTAACGCAGAGAACTCAGAGATAATTGCCTCTCTTTGCGTGCCAAAATTTGCTTCCAGCTTTTCAATTAGCGATGACGACGGATTGTGCGAAGGCGTATGTTGGTTCCTCGTAATATCCTTTTTCACTGACCGAGCTTCAAGTGGCATTTTGATCATCCGCGGATTTTGGTTTCTTTAGCTCCAGTTAAAATCAGCTTTTTATTATTTGGAATGACGTAATACAATTATGCACTAAAAATTTTACTAGAACAGCATAGATAGCTTAAGTTCTGCAGTGTCAGCAAAGTTTTACTGTGACGTGCGTCCTCCTTATAATATTGTGTTTGTTACTTTAACGTGAAGCCCCCTTGTTATATTGGACGTTGGCAACCCTTCTGTGGGCACAGCTGATTTATTTATTTATTTATTTATTTATTTATTTATTTATTTAGTCTACAGAAAAATGTTTTCTTACAGACAGTTGAGATAAAAAGATTTAGAATATTTAAGTATGTGTGATACATTACAGAGTGAAATAATTATAAATATTAACTTGTAAAGATAACAATGATATTCAATAGCAATATGGGTAGCTGGCGAGGCCTTGTCTCCAGTCTACTTTTGTGTGCGGCGGGCGGAAAGACCTAGTTTCCGCTCCGCCCTGTTTACAGGCCGTTGATCATGGTCGGAAAGGCCGAGCTTCCGATCCATGTTCCCGTAGTCGTTACTTTGTAAGTGAGGCAGGCGGAAAGTCCTAGTTTCCGCTCCACGCTATAGACGAACTGTTGGGCGAGGTCGGAAAGGCCGAGTTTCCGATCCCTGCTCCTATTGTCCTACGCGGTCGCGGAAATATACGAAGCCGTTACAATTGTACTAAGCAGTCATAGATATTGTGTAATTTTTTCGTTCACGGTTGCAGATATTAGTTTATTTAGTTAACTTGTTGAGCAATGTTTTCTTTATTACAAAAAGCGATTCAGATATGTCGATGCAATCATAATGCTTGTTAAAATCTTGGCATAAGCACCGAAAAGCATCATGCATTTCAAAGTTTGATTTACAAATACTCAACACAATAGGTTTAAAATGTCTCGTGGGTCTTGTAGGAATACAAAAATTTATCTCACTCAGTAAAAAGGGACTACTGACCATCCCGTTCATTAATTTAATTAAAAAAAGAACACCAAGCATCTCTCTACGACTCTGAAGCGTCGGCAAATCTATAAGCTTCAGGCGATCCTTGTAGGGTGGGAGATTTTTAGACGAGTCCCAACATAAATTTTTGAGGGCAAATAACAGGAACTGTTTCTGCACTGATTCGAGCCTGTCACTATGAATTTGATAGCTAGGATTCCATACTATAGATGCATACTCCAAAATCGGTCTAACTAGAGAGGTAAAGAGAACTTTAGTGACATAAGGATCGTTGAACTCCTTGGCCCAGCGCTTAAGAAAAGCCAACAATCCTCTAGCCCTAATCACGCAGGAGTTTATGTGAGACTTGAATTCTAGTTTCGGATCCATAGTTACACCTAGGTCAATGAAATTGGTCACTTGCTCAACATTGTGGTCAGATATCATATACGAATTTGGATAGAACGATTTTCTAGAGAAGGTCATGAATTTACACTTTTTCAAATTTAGTGACATGGAATTTGCTTCACACCATTCGAAAATGCAGGTTAGGTCAGCTTGCAAATGCTCCCTATCTTCTGCAGTACTAATGTACTTAAAGAGCTTAACATCATCAGCGTACATTAAGCATTTCGAGTAATTCAACACCTTAGGAAGGTCATTTATAAATAACGGGACCAATATGGCTGCCCTGAGGTACGCCGGATGTGACATGTATTGGCCGGGAGGTACAATTTTTAAAAATTAGTCTTTGTTTCCTATCCACTAAGTAAGAAGAAAGCCAGCTGAGAAGAATAGGAGGGAAGCCAATTCGATCAAGTTTATATATAAGGGTTGAATGAGATACCTTGTCAAATGCCTTGCTGAAATCAGTGTAAATCACGTCCGTTCGAAGATTGTTTTTAAACCCATTAGACACATAAGTAGTGAATTCAAGAAGATTGGATACAGTTGATTTACCTTTGCAAAAACCGTGTTGCGATAGATCAATAGCAGAAGTAATAGAGTGAGATAGCTCTTCCGTAACGATTGCCTCAAAAACTTTAGCAATAGCACAAAGCTTCGCAATTCCTCTATAGTTTACGATGTTAGTCCTACTTCCATTTTTATAAAGTGGCAAGATAAACGAATCCTTCCAGGAAGATGGGAAGACACCCTGTTTTAGGGAAGCATTAAAAATATTTGCCAGAGGCTTATACAAATACTCTGCACAACTTTTAAGAACACTTGTGGGTATACCGTCTGGGCCAGCTGTATATGAAATTTTCAAACAATTCAAATGAATGAGGACGTCCGCAGCAGATATCGATGGAATTCGGATACAATCAAATGATGGCAGATCGAATGGGTAGCTAGATAGATTCGAATATAATACAATTTTGACAGCTCACTATTTATCAGATTTCGGCGCAATTGCACACAGTTTCTTTTCTTTTAACCAAAGTTGTTTATTATATTAAAGGCAGTTTAGTGTTTTTAAACTTTTATAAAATGGCAAGTAAAGTATGCCAAAGTGCCAAAATTATCACATACAAGGAACACAGTGACCATCTGCGAGTTTCCTACGCCAATTCAGCTTCTACGGTGTGACAAAAGCGTGATTCCGTTTTGCTGGCCAAGTCACTAATTTGTCAGCTGGTTTTCTAGAGGTCACAATCAATCACAATCAATCAAACCAAACAAAAGAAAATTATGGAGGAAGAGATAATTGCTTTCTATTTTATCCTAAAAAAACACGAAAATGAAGCGAGGTAATATTTGTGTAGCCACAATTTTGGGTCCTGTGTAGTTATTTACCCAACGATATCGGATTATTGTGTCCAAGGTCTAAATTAAAACGAGACTCTAAAATTTTCGAACAATAATTTATTGAAAAATTCGGTTTGAAATATGCACGTTTTGTGAATTGTGGGCAAAATTCTGTGGATCGCGTAGCCGGAGTTGGACTGATGAGGCTTATTTTTTTAAGCGTAGCTGAAGGCCGCCAACGCGGAAAGGTTCTACACAAAAATACTGTGGACGGCGTAACCCTAGTTAACATTTTCTGGGTCAAAATGCTAATTTTATTCAATTTGCAAATGGATCCCCAGGGGTTAAGAGTTCGATGGGCAGGTATGACTCTGCCTACTTACCCAAAGCTCCTGAGCAAATAACAAAAATTACCCACAATTTGTAGTAAATACGATTATATAAATGGAAATTTGCTTATGATCTAGGAATGTCCGCAGGCGAATTCTGGCAAGCTTGCGTGTTACGGAGGACCCATTTTTGCTGCAGGAAGAGATTTTCAGCAGATTTCTTATATTTCCGAAGTCATTGTGCTGGGACCTTATCCATTACTGCCTTCAATCTCGTTTATTTCAATACTATATTTCCTGTCGAATGGCTCCTACCAAAGCTGCATAGGAAATAGCCACTTCGCCGCAATGAGTCAGCCAAGCGTTTCGCGTAACATTAAACAGATATGTAGGAGGGTTGTTGAACATAAACATGTCGAAAATTCGGCTGACCACTACAACAGCATTAAGAGGGGGTAAGTTCTGTACAAAATTTGAAATATACATTCATTTAACATTTAATTTATACAAAATTTTCAGTTTTCACAACAAATTCGCTATTAAAGGTGTAATAGGTGCTATTGATTGCACACATGTCGCCATATTTTCTCCGCCATCATCAACCGCTGGGGTAATGCCTCATGAATACATGAACAGGAAGGGATATTACAGCATTAACGTTGAAGCAGTAAGTATATAAAACGCATGGTTGAGCTAGCAACACATTGCAATATTTAATAAAAATCACCCGATTCGTAGATTTGTGACGATGAGCTAATTTTTCGGAACGTAATGCCACGACGCCGGTATATGAACAACATCGCCTGTAAGAATTAAGCTGATCAGAGAGCATGTTTCTGGAGCCTTTAAATGGCTTTGGGCCTACCCTTTAGAGCCATGGCTTCTTACGCCAATACCAAGCCCTTCATCTGCTAATGAAGAACTCTTCAATACGGTACATATTAAGGCTAGAAATACTATAGAGCGCGCATTTGGAGTCCTAAAGTCTCGCTTTAGGTGTTTATCCAAAGAGCGTGTGCTCAAATATACCCACACAAATGCCGCATTTATTATTTACACATGCGCAATATTTCACAACATACTGCAAAAACGACGAATTTTTTTAACAGAAGAAACCATGCTGCCAGAAGACTCCCCTCCCGATGGTGCGGGCATGAATGCGCCAATACAATCGACGGAGTATTACTCGCCAAAGTTGCCTAAACGCATTAATAACATAAATTTTGAATTTGCATGTGTCTGAAGTTGCACAAATTGTGCTCACTTATGATGTACAGCGTGGCGACGAATAATTGCTACCCAGGTTTATTTTTGGGAAATAAAAGGGTCCTTTATAGATTTTGCGAAAAAAGTATCCCGGCAGGTTCTACAATTCACTTCCGAGTGAATTTCAGTCAAGTTCGCTTTGAATTCAAATTGGTAGGGGTTGAAATTCATTCGGAAGTGAATTGCAGAACCTGTCCGATTTTGTTGTTAATTTTCCACAAATTTTACTTAAGTTATATTAATTAGTTTTTAAATTTTAATCCTTATTTACATTTACCAGCAGTGTAAACTTTGAGAATAAAGTTCATTTGGCACTCAGGTCTTCGTCGGTTAGTTTATTTCATATCTTCTGTAACCATAGGCTAATTTTCTCCATTTTGAGTCCCTTGTACTCCCCCTTCTGTCCAACATAAGGCCTCATACCCAAGAATCGAATAGACTCGGAACTGGTGACTAGGACGGCCATTCATTCGACCGACCCTATACAGTTTTTCTTTTTTTTTGTCTTTTTTTATACACAGCCGAAGAAAAAATACATCTGGACCCTTTTATTTCTCAAAAAACCTGGGTAACAGTTACTCGTCGCAATGCTGTATAGTGTACATATGTATGTGTACATATATACTGTGGTCAACTAATTACGTTAACGAAATTTTGACCAGTTTTGGCTATTGTTTTTTTGTTTATTTAAAAAAGTAGCTCATTATAAAGCGCACCACACAAATCCGCAGTTCTAACTTTGTACAAAAACTATAAAACTTCAACTATTCCAATTTTTTAATGAATAAATAAAAGAAAAATAGCCAAAACTGGTCAAAATGTCGATAACTTAATTAGTTGACCACTAGTATATATCTATGTAAATATGTATGTATATCAAAATATGCCTACATATAATTAGTGATAAGTAAATATGTAAACATTTTGGAATAAAAGCGAATACATATTGAAATCAAATGCGTTTTAAAATAGCTTTATTATCCATAGCTTTCAAAAATGTAATTAATAAAAAAACTTACATATCTACGGAAACAAACGATTTCAGCCTTAATTTCAACAAAAAGATGCGCACATATGTATGTAGTCCGTAATTCAATAAATGCATACATATGTATGTACATTGTTAATTAATGGAAAATATATACAGTATTGAACATATCTGTATTCTCTCCACCGTGGAATAGTAGCTTATGTCGGGAAGCTTTCTTTAGTATAATGCGGCATTCCCTTTATTCTTTAAACAACAAGGAATTTTTTTGATGTAACTTTATAAGAATATTGACTTGCTAGTATCGGAACTATTTCTTGCACATCCGCTTGGCGCCAGTGACTCATTCGCCATCGTATGCTGCGAATGCTGCATTATACTAAATCGAGCCTTTCGATATAAGCTACTATTCCATATGAACACAGAGATGTATGTACATACTAGCAGACCCGACGAACTTCGTCCCGCTCTAAATTAATTTTTTTATTGAAACATTTGGTCCAACGTTCTCGCCTGCAATTCACGTTCACGTTTGGTTTTGTGGTCGACAGAAGGCATATCCTCTATTTCCGTCTTAAATAACCTAACGAAAGCGTTACACCAGGGAAAAGTCCTTGTGGCACGAAGGTGAATCGTCCTTGAATCTCTATAGCATAGTTGGTGGCAATTTCCAAACTGGTGAGTATCATTGATCCACATGCTCTTCAGTCACCGTAAAACAAGCACCGACAATGGTTCTGATGGTTGATTTAAAGGGGATAATTTGATTTTGATCTCTGGTGCCTACGAATTGACGATTTTTGGAAATAACTCGGCTTCAGCGCCACCTTGCGCATCTTTTTTTGCAATAGTATTGCCCCTATCGTTACCAATACATATATATTTCGAATATGAGTCGAATCGGATCACAAAGATGATTTTGAGAAATAACCCGACTCCAGCGCCATTTGGCGTTTTAAGTTGTGACATTGAACTTTACAGGGACCTACTCAAACACATAAAAAAACGTCATTAAAATCGTTTCGGTCGTTTAGGAGGAGTTCACCCACCAGAATAAGTATTTCACATACTGACACTCTTCGGCATTTTTTCCCATACAAAAAAAAAAACTATCACGCATTCGTTATACGGAGAAAATGCACAACATCAACAGCGAAAAGTTCTTAAAAATCAACGGTAACTTATAGCCATTTAAAACTTGCACTTTATGATACTGAAATTGTCCTTTTCCAGTAGACCCAAAATCTCTATACCAATTTCCAGGACTCTACCACAAATACTTCCACAGATATACGGTATGAATAATTCGATATGTATGGGTGATGCCACGCTTTCTTAATATATCGAAAGTTTGCAGTAGTTACATAGGTGACCAAAATTTCAAAAGAAAATCGGTACAGCCGTTCGCGAGATCACCTGTTATAAAAAGAAGGAGCTTCTCTTTATACAATTAATGTAGGTAACACAGGGCAACACCGATTTTGATGTGGCAAATGTTAAAGCTGTTTTTGATAGAAAATTATGCAATTGAAAAAAGGTGTGTAAAAATCAGTGTTAGCTGTTCAATAAACGACTATAGGTGACCTTGGGGTCAAGGTGCAGGAATGGTATTTTCAGGGAAGGTTCTAACACATTTTGCTTAATTGCAGTAGGTACTCAAGGTACGCAGTCACCGTACTAATTCCGATAGGAATCCAATTAAAATTGAATAAGAATTTATTTGAATGTATACGGAGACTGCATTACCGACGACAAGGTGGATTTCCATGCTAGTTTTGAATTTTCTTTGTGTTCTACGCTTTCTGAGCAAACAAATACGCAAACAAAGCAGCCAACAACTTCATCCGTGGTAGCCGAATTGTGAGGGCTGCGTACTACGAGCCTGCAGGTCCCAGGTTCGATCCTCGGTTGGATCGATTGCCTAAAAAATTTTGTTTTTATTGTTACATAATTTTGTTTTTATTTGATTAATATATTTAATTTTACTTTATTTTATTTTCGTTTGATTTCTGTTATTTCCCATTTTTTTGTTTTATTATTAGTTAATTTAAAATTTTAGAGTTGAATTTTACCAAAAAAGTCAACGGCAACTAACTAAAACCAACTTTAAACAAGTAAGAAAGTCTAAGTTCGGGCGGAACCGAACATTAAATACCCGGCGCAAGTATTAAATATATGTTTTTTCACCTTTCCGAAACCTTCCGCTAGATGGTAAGCCGGGGTGTATAAATTTTGAGTAAATTAGCGTCCTTCAATTTCGAAATATTGAAGTTTCATGCATTTCTGAAATTTACCGTTATATGAGAAGCGGCCGTTATTTTAGTCCGATTTCAATAATTTTCAACGTTTTGCTTATATGTGGCAAGCACAATAACCACACCGAGTTTGGTACAAATTGGTAGAACGGTTACCGATATACTTATATGGGATCATAAGTGGGCGGTGCCACGCCCATTGTACAAAATTTTACCATAAACGTATTTCTTGGTAAAGAATTGTTGCAAGCATCAATTTTGAATAAATTAGCTTCAATATTTACTGATTTATCGAAGATTATGTATTTCTCTAAATTACCGTTATATGGGAGGTGGGCGTGGTTATTGAGCGATTTTAAAAATTTTCGGCCATTTGGTATGCTGTGCCAAGGCCAACAACTGTGCCAAGTGTGGAAGAAATTGGTGCAGCGGTTACCAAGATATACACATGTAACCATAAGTGGGCGTGGCTACGCCCATTTTCCAAAAATTTATAATATTCTTATTTTTCGTCTAAAAATTATTGTAAATATCAATTTTGAGTGAATTATCTTCAGTAGTTACTAAAATATCGCAGTTTTCGTATTTCTGGAAATTACCGTTATATGGGAAGTGGGCGTGGTTATTGTCCAATTTCGCCCATTTTCAATACCAACCTACCTTGGATTAACAGAAACCTACATACTAAATTTCGTTGAGATATCTCAATTTTTGCTCGAGTTATCGTGTACACGGACAGACGGACAGACGGACGGACAGACAGACATGGCTTAATCGATTTCTTTTTTCATTCTGATCATTTATGTATACATTTGTCTATATCTATCTCAATTCGTTTTGGCTGTTACAAAGAACCGTTATGTGAACAAAATTAATATACCCTTGTGCACAAGTGCGCTCGGGTATAAAAACATAGAAGTTATAACTGAATGAATAGAAAAAATTAAACAATATTCTACTGGCCATAGGATTCGAACCTACTACCTGGAGGCTCGTAAAGCCACATTACTGCAGCCTGTCAAGGTACAATTTTGATCAGATCAACTGCGCTGTTAATCCGGATCAACGTTGCCGTCTGTCTATGCTTTAAGTGACCATCCAACAAAGGTGCAGGAATTTGCAGGAATAGTTGTCGAGATTCTTAGCTTTAATCTAAGCCTAAGTGGAAGGTTCTACCACCCTTTGTTTCGTTGCTAGAGCTTCTAAAATATTGTAAAAAACTAATTTTTTTGACACTTTGACGTTTTTAGTTTTTCTTAAAATCTTGAGCTGATGGAAACTGTATGCTTACGGATTCGTAAACAGCACAAAAAAGTTTGTCAAAAATATGGTCAACATTTGCTGCATACATTTTTTTTCCATTTTTGTTGGCCTGTGTAATAAGTATTGTCAATTAGCCAATACCCGCATGTTTGCGGTGCCTTGAAACACCTTTCAAACTGTGAAACCATGACTCAATTCTATTCTACGCATATCTATAGTACGGGTATCGAATTTTAAGCAAATCGGACCATAAAAAGGATTTTTCCATCTATCAGAAAAAAGTATCCTATATGTTATTGTTGAAATTATAAACTGTAATTTTAAGTTTAAATATTTCCTATTGAGAACATGTTTGTCATGAAAAGAAAGAATACGTTATATTGTATCGAATGAGTAAGCTATATACGCATATGAGCTTTTGTATTCATCAACATCAAAATGTAAAGGATGTTAATACGCTACTATTTTTTAATAACAAGGGTGTAATTTCAACAATAACATATATGATACTTTTTTCTGATAGGTGGACCAGGGACTAATCTATTCCAAAAAATCCTTTTCCCAGATCGCGTGTAAAGTTATTGAAAGAAGTAAAAAAAAAAAAAGTGATGAACTCGAATTATCAAATATAGAAATTAGGCGAGAACAATTACGATGTGTGGTGTATGCAAATGCGTAGCATACTCATTAATACAGACCAACGGCACATCGTAAATGAAGATGTGAAGCGCAGTGCTGAAAATGCGCAAAAGTGGGATCACGATGATCAAAAGGCGTTGGCAAATATAATTCTGCGTATCAAACCAGCGCAACTCAGCAATATAAAATCGTGCAAAACGTCGACAGAAGCGTGGAAAAGACTTCGAGACGTTCATATGCCAAGTGGGCCATTGCAAAAAGTTTCACTGTATAAGAAGTTGCTTAATTGTAGTATGTCTGCAAGCCAAAATATGTCGAGTTATCTAGCTTCGTTTGTCGAAATGTATATATACATATATAAATGAAATGTTTTCCGTATGACGGCGATGCCTGACCAAACGGCTTAACCGATTTCAATTCTGTAAAAAGGACTTTTTTGGACCTGCTGTGTAGAAGGTTCTGTGATTACAAAAAATTTGAAAATTTTGGTTGTTGTTGCCGAGAAAAGAAGAAAGCTGAGACGTCACGATTTCACAATTTCATAGTTTTCCGTATACTAAATGTCACTAAACTACTAAACGGCTGGACCGATTTCGTTCATATTTGGAACATATTTCAGCACCTTGAAGGGAAATATTTCGACTAAAAATCGCTAGGTGGCGCTGGGGTCGGGATATTCATAGAAATTGCATTTACTTGCTGATTTGGCTCATATTTAGAAAACAATTTAGCCAATTTAAAAGAAATATTTGGACTTGAAACTTACACGATAGGTGGCCCTGTGGTCGAGACGTCCCCAAAAATTATTCTATGCTAAGAGAAGGATATATCTACTATATATTTGTGGAAGTATGTATGTGCCAGGTTGCAGCCTAAACGGACGGACAGAATCGAACAAAATTTTTTCAGAGTATTGCCATGATACCTGGGCCTATAATAGGGTCAAAAATTGGCATTCGACAAGGGGGCGTGGCACCTCCCATAGGCGGGAAATTTTTAATCAGCCATAACTTCGAAACTATAAGTCACATGAACTGGAAATTTGGTACGCAGTCATATATATGGTAGGTGCTTACAGTAGAGTATATATAAATGACTTTGTAAAAGTGGGCGTGGAACATCCCATAGGCGTGGAATATTTTATCAGCTATAAATCCGAAACTATAAGTCATATGAACTTGAAATTTCTTTCTCAGTCATACATATGGCAGGTGCTTATAGTAGGGTATATATCAATGGGGTTGCAAAAGTGGCCGTGGCACATCCCATAGGAATATTTTATCAGCTATAACTCCGGAACTAAAAGCCACATGAACTTGAAATTTGGTGTGCAGATATAACTATGGTAGGTGCTTACAGTAAAGTATATATAAAGGGGTTTGTAAAAAGGGGCGTGGCACATCCTATAGGCGTGGAAATTTTTATCAGCTATAATTTCACAACCATCAGTCACATGAAATTGAAATTAGGTATGCAGACATATCGCGGTAGGTGCTTACGGTAGGCTTTATATACATGAGTTTGTAAAAAGGGGCGTGGCACATCCCATAGGCGTGAAACCTTTTATCAACTATAACTTGGGAACCATAAGTCCCAAGAACTTGAAATTTGGCGGGCAGGCATATCTACGGTAGGTGCTTTAAGTAAGGCATATATAACTGAGTGGAACATCCCATAGGCGTGGAAAATTCGGAATCATATGTCACGTGAAATTGAAATTAGGTACGCAGACGTATCTATAGTAGGTGCTTATAGTAGGCTATATACTGGGTGGCGCCGAATGAGGTATATGGTTTGAATTCTTTATAACAGTTTTTTTTTACTCTATGCCAACGGGATCCATGCCTGGAAATGACCTGCCAGCAGCGTTGCCGAATGCTTTTGCCGAAAAGTCGTCATTTTACCTTGAAAAAATCGTACTTTCGGCCAAAAAAAACCTAAAATTTTTGGTTATAATACTGGGTGGTGCCGAATGATCTATATGGTTTGAATTCTTTTTAACAGTTTTCTTTGGGGATATTTGAAAGAAAGGGTTTACGTTAACAAACCAAAAACCATTCTCTAACTCCAAACCAACATTCGAAATGAAATCATGGCCATTACACCCGAAATTCTGCGAAAAGTTATTGAAAATATGCTAAAAAGAGCACGTATGTGCGAAGCAAAAAATGGACATCCCTTACAGGATATCTTTTTCAAAGCTAATTGCAAAAAATTCCCCAATAATATACTGTATTTAAAAAAAAAATTATAATAATCGCATAAATAAATAAGTTATAAACCATTTAAACCATATAGCTCGTTCGGCGCCACCCTGTATAAGGGAGTTTGTAAAAGGGGGAGCGGCACGTCTCATGGACCTGGAATGTTTTATCAGCTATAACTCGGGAGCTATATAAGTCGCTTGAACTTGAAATTTCGTACACAGCCATTTTAATGGTAGGTACTTATATTAGGGTATATATAAACAAGTTTGGAAAAGAGGGCGTGGCACATCCAATAGGCATGGAATATTATATCAGCTATAACGTCGGAACTATAAGTCCCACGAACTTGAAATTTCATATGCAGATATATCAATGGTAGGTGCTTATATATACATAAATGGGTTTGTAAAAGGAGGCGTGGCACATCCCATAGGCGTGGAAAATTTTATCAGCTATAATTTCAAAACCATAAGTCAAATGAAATTGAAATTTGGTACGCAAACGTATCTATGGTAGGCGCTTATAGTGGAGTATCTTAATACATAAAAATCCCGTGTCACTGTGTTCGTTTACGATAATCTCCGATACCGCTTAACCGATTTCAACGAAATTTTGTGGGTGTGTATTGTTAGTTCCAACTTAAAAGATAGGAACCACGCTGTGAACCCGCGAAAAAATATATTTTTTTTCATCGAAATTTTTTCTATGCTTCTCGCATCGTGCTTATCTAATCTATATATAAAAATCGAACTCTTCCAAAACGGCTCGACCGATCTCTATAAAATTTTTTGTGTTATATATGCATGTGTGCAGGGGGCGTTGCACCTCCCATACAAACCGAATTTTTCATATTGCACATCTCTGGAAGTGTTCATGGTAGACTACTCGAATATGGTATAGAGATATATGAAATCAATCCCCATGCTCTTAGAGAAAATTGGGTATTATTTGAAAAGGGGACGTTGCGCCTTTCAAACGCACTGAAACTATTACGTACCTTTGTATGCATGTACAGTGCTAAGTTATTTAAGACGGCAAATATGCCTTCTGACAACCACCGAACCGTAATATTAGAAGACAAATGCGTCACTAAAAATCATGAACGTGAACTCTTGGTGAAAATGTTGGACCAAAATGTTTCAATACACGGTTAAAAATTTCGGTTTTAATTTTAAAGTTTTTGGACTACATATATGACCAAACTAGATAAATTCAGTTTCAAATACAAACTTTCTAAATTTAAAAAAAGAGGGCACATTTTTTGGGTTTAGAATTTAAACAGTTCGGTTTAAATTTTAAAGCCAAACATTTTCATAATTAAGAATAAAAAATAAAAATAAAATTTCATGCTCCGTCTGATCGGGATTGAACCCGGACAGCCTTAGTAGCAACCAATTGTATCAAGCAGCTTTGCACACTCAGCTACAGCTACGCATGTAAATGTGCTTTCCTATGTTGAGTTTGAATCAACACCACATTCCGCTGTGTGCAAACATTTTCTATTTCGGCAAAGATTTTAAACCAAATTTTCTATATATGAAACCTAGAAACTAGAATTAACACATTTTGGTTTGATTTTTAAGCCAAGAACTTTTAGGACTAAAATTTAAACCACAATATATTAAAAATTGCTTAAAACTATTTACTGGTTTAAAAAGTAGACTATAAAAGATTAAAAAAGGCAGTAGTCCCAGCGCGGTTTAAAAATTAAACCCAAATTTTTGACCGTGTACAAAAAATTTATTTTGGGCGGGACGAAGTTCGCCGGGTTTGCTAGTAATAGATAAATTAGCCGAAGTGAACATCGAGTTGAACGAGGAGCTCAAAGTAATAATAGCTCTGATTCAATATTTTTCGTGAAGAATCCTGTAAAACTGTCAAACACCAAAATTATTCTCTGAAGTGAGAGAAAAAACTGCGTAACAACAAAAAGTACGGGAACAAAAAAAACATTTTTCCTGTCAAAACGTCAACCAGTGATCGCTTGACACTTTTCATGAATTTACCAGAAGAAAAAGTTCGGGTAAAATCTTGCAACTTCATACTCTACACAACTCTCCAAAAATCGCTCTCATTTACAGGATTTTGGAGGAATTTGGAGTACGGGATCATTTTTCCTGTAACTTCCTGCAAGTTCGTGTAAAAAGCTGTAAGTTCATGGAGTACTGGATCAGAGCTATTACTTCTGTCCAGTTTGCCTGCAGAGTATGAAAACTTCGTGGTAGCTATCGAGACTCGTGACGAATTGCCAACATTGAATGCTTTGAAAGTAAAGCTTTTAGAAGAGGGTGCCAGAAGGGAGCAACAAGTGAATTAAGAGGCTTCAGCGCAAGCAGTTTATGCACATGTAAAGGAAACATCACATTATAGCATACACAAAGTCAAATGAGTTCAAGGGAAAATGTTTTGGCTGTGGTATGCGTGTACGGTTGCGCAGTGCAAAAGAAAGGTGCAACACAAAAATGATCTAGAAGTTAAACAGAGTACAAAAGGTAACGAGCTTTCGTATGCTGCGACAGTGGGAGTTAAAAAGAGTAAATATAATTGGTGTGTCGACAGTGGTGCGGCAACACATATTTGCTGTGACAAGAACATGTTCATTTCGTTCGTCGAAAAACAAGAAAAGATTATGTTGGCAGCAGACAATTTTACTCTTTCGCATGGTGTTGGTACGGTCAAAATAAAGACAAAAGACTGTGAAATCAGTTTTTCCTGTTCATCAAATAACTTAAAGCTTAAACAGACGGCAGCGTAGATCCGGGTCAACACGTTAACTCGGAATTATCTCGGAAATTAACTGCAGTTGATCTGGTTTAAGTTCTAGAGTTCCCAAACTTAACTCGGATCAAGCGAATATTCGACTACAAAACTGACGAAAACTCAGAGACCGTAGAATACAGAGAATGTACAAAACTAGCGTGGACATATACCTTTTCATCGGTAATGCAGTCACCGTACTAATTCAGATAGGAAGCCAATTAAAATTGAATAAGAACTTATTTGAATGTATACGGAGACTGCATTACCGACGACAAGGTGGATTTCCATGCTAGTTTTGAATTGTCTTTGTGTTCTACGCTTTCTGAGTAAACAAATACGCAAACAAAGCAGCCAACAACTTCATCCGTGGTAGCCGAATTGTGAGGGCTGCGTACTACAAGCCTTGCAGGTTCGATCTTCGGTTGGAGCGATTGCCTAAAAATTTTTGTTTTTATTACATAATTTTGTTTTTATTTGATTAATATATTTAATTTTACTTTATTTTATTTTCGTTTGATTTCTGTTATTTCCCTTTTTTATACCTTTCATGAGCATGAAGTGGTATTATAACTTTGGTCCGATGTTTGTAAGTACCAGAACAAAAAGAGATAGACCCATCAAAATGTATACTTATATGATCAGAACGTCGAGCTGAGTTGATTTATCCATGTCCGTCTGTCCGTCTGTCCGTCTGTCCGTCTGTTTGTATGCAATCTAGTCTCTCAGTTTTCGAGATATCCGGATCAAATTTGGCAGGTGGGTGTATTTTTATAATGTATTAATCATTTGTCGGAACCGGAAGAATCGGACCACTATAACATATAGCTCCCATACAACTGATTGTTCAGATATGAGATTTTTCGTTATAACTTCTCCATTTATGCAGCTAAGAACATGAAATTTCGCAGCACTTTCACCCATTATCAACAGAATGCTTACAGTGAAAATTACAAAGATCGGGTCACTATAACCTATAGCTCCCATACAACTGATTGTTCAGATATAAAATTTTTCGTTATAACTCCTCCATTTATATAGCTGGGAACAGGAAATTCCGCACTGTTTTCAATAATTATCAACAGAAAACTTACAGTGAAAATTAAAAAGATCGGATAACTATAACCTATAGCTCCTATACAACTGATTGTTCAGATATGAGATTTTTCGTTATAATTCATCCATTTAAGTAGCTAGGAACATGAAATTTCGCACCATTTTCACTCATTATTAACAGAACACTTACAGTGAAAATAACAAGGATCGGGTGACTGCAACATATATCTTCCATACATCTGATTGTTCAGATATGGGATTTTACTGTAAAACTCCTTTATTTGAACAGCTAAAACCGATAAATTTCGTAAGATATTTTATAAATAATAATACAAAGTCTACTGAGAAAATCGTCAAAATCTATGCTGTATAAGCTTTATCTACTATAGCACTGATTGTTCAGATACCCATGGGCGTATCCAGGTAGGGGCAGGGGTGCTCGAGCCCCCCCCCCCCTCCTA
>NW_023458689.1:129965-130609 GCF_013731165.1 Rhagoletis pomonella
CCCCCCCCCCCCCCCCCCCCCTAAATTTCATTCTGGCTACGCCGATGCAGATACCAGGTTTTGCGATACATCTCCTTTATGTAGGAAACTAAACCCAATAAATTGTGTTACCGGTTTACATACCGATCACATAGCAGTGAAAATCACTTAGATTGGTGCCATATAAAGTATATCCTCCATACCTCTGATTGTTTAGAGGCGATTTTTCATATAAGTATGTAACTCCTCTATCGATGTATGCAGATGTATTCAAAATCAGTAATCTGTCAAACTAAAATTTGCAGATGTTCATGAAAGGTATGAAGCCTTCGGCATAGCCGAAGACAGCGCTGCTCTTACTTGTTTTGTTTTATTATTAGTTAATTTAAATTTTTAGAGTTTAGTTTTACCAAAAAAGTCAACGGCAACTAACTAAAACCAACCTTAAAGCAAGTAAGAAAGAAAGAAAGAAAGAGTGAGTAAATTATTGTCCTTAAAATTCGAAATATTGCAGTTTCAAGCATTTCTGAAATTTACCGTTATATGAAAAGCGGCCGTAATTTTAGTCCGATTACCATAAATTGGTGCCGCGGTTACCAAGATATACACATGTAACCATAAGTGGGCGTGGCTACGCCCATTTTCCAAAAATTTATAATGTTCTT
>NW_023458689.1:135609-139649 GCF_013731165.1 Rhagoletis pomonella
CGGCTTAAAGCAGTCGGGTCGACAGTGGAACAGTACACTTGATGCAGGGTTGAAAGATTTGAGCTTCAACTCGTGCAAAAGCGAACAATGTTTGTACGTCAAGCAAACGAACAACGCCTTTAGCTACATAGCCGTTTATGTCGACGACTTGATTTTGGCATGTCCAACCGAACGAGAGATTGCGAGCATTAAACGCAAATTATCGTCGAAGTTTGAGCAGCAGCACGGTGGCGCCATGCAATTCTTTCTTGGTTTCGAAATAGAACGTGAGGGTAAAACAGGTGCGATTTCTGTGTGCCAGAAAAAATACATCAACGAATTATTTTGCGTATATGGTGTAACGTCATGTCGTCCGGTAAGCACACCCCTCGATCCGGGTTTACAGGTAAGCTACAATAATTAAAACTGTGTCAGAGTAGACGCAACGAGCTATCAGTCGTTGATCGTGTCTTTAATGTATTTCGCCATTTCCACGCGTCCTGACATAATGCACGCAGTCAGTGTATTAGCGCAAGGAAACAAAGATCCCCACTCCGAACATGAGGCTGGTGCAAAGCATGTTCTGAGGTACTTGTCAAAGACCATTAGTTTGAATCTACGTTACTGCAAATATGGTAAACCGGTAGAAGGCTACGCGGATGCCGATTGGGCGAGCAACAATTTAGATAGGAAGTCGTACACCGGCTATTCGTTCTTTTTAGCCGGCAGCGCTTTTTCTTGGCAATCCAAATAGCAAGATGTCATCGCTTTGAGCAGCACTGAGACTGAATACATCGCTTTAAGTACGGCAGCAAAAGAGGCTGTATATCTTCGTCGCTTACTTAAAAAAGTTAGCTGTAATCGCAAAGATCCTATTTTATTGAAAGGCGACAGCATGAGCGCTATCCAGATTTCGAAGAATCCTGTATTTCATAAGAGAACTAAGCATATAGAGATAAAATACCATTACATTCGTGAAGTTGTTGAACAAAAAGAAATAGAAATAGAGTACGTGCAAAAACAAAAACATGTAAAGTTTGTAGAAATGCTTGGTCTTAAATATTAATGTAAAGAAATATTTAACTTGAGAAAAGGTGTTGAAATTATAAGCTGTAATTTTAAGTTTAAATATTTCCTACTGAGAACATGTTTGTCATGAAAAGAAAGAATACGTTATATTGTATCGAATGAGTAAGCTATATACGCATATGAGCTTTTGTATTCATCAACATCAAAATGTAAAGCACACGTTGCATTCAAATTTAGTTTTTTAGTCCTGATTAAATCGTTGAATTGAATACATGTTGTTTTTTCTTTATAACTTCGGTCACTTGCGCAAGTATAAATAATACGCTACTATTTTTTACTAACAGTTATTCCTAGCAATAAGCTGTCAAATTTCAAGCAAGTCGCACCATAAATAAAATTTTTTCCAATAGATCGGTATATGGCCCACCTATCAGAAAAAATATCTTTATGTTAACCCAGTAAATAAGCTATCAACGTGCCGAATTTTAAGCCAATCGGACCATAAATAAGACTTTTTCGAATAGACCGGTCCCTGGTCCACTTAACGGAAAAAATGGATCCTGTATGCTAATCTAGGTAAAAGGCTACCTACGTGCCAAATGTATTTTTTAGCGTAGCTTGACCCTTGTGCCACCTATCGGAAAAAATAATACTCCTCCTTCTAAACACCTTTCCAAAAAAGCAGCAACCATTCGAATCGGTTATGAAACATAGGAGAAAATTTTTCCCAATTGATTCATACTCACAATTAATTTCACAATTATCCGCACTTTTCCAAGCTTTACAACGAATTTTCCACCTTTACATCGTCCAAAATCTTCAAATCATGCGATAAAATCCAAAATTTCGTCGAAAAAAATTCAAATTTTTGGCGTTCTTCCGGATTTTTCCTAGTTTTCGACTTACAATTTTCCATTCGAAAGCCATTCCAAAGGAATCGGAAACCGTAGGGTTTTCCCAAAATAAGCTTTCATACAAACCTTCTCCTGGCAATTATGAACATCTAAAAAACAATTTTAGCCAAATCGGCCCAACCCATCTTAATAGATGAATTACTATACATTTTTCACACCATTTTTATATACATACTAGTACTTCGTCCCGCCCAAAATTTATTTTTTTACTGAAACATTTGGTCCAACCTTTTCTCCAGCAATTCACGTTCACGTTCGGTTTTGTGGTCGACAGAAGGCATATCCTCCATTGCTTTCTTAAATAACCTGACGAAAACGTTATACCAAGAAGAAGTTCTTGCAGACTATCGAGCCGCGAATCGTTCTTAAATCTGTATAGTATAGTTGGTGGCAATTTCTAAACTGGTGAGTATCATTGGTCCTCATTCTGTTTAGTCACCGTAAAGAAAGGAGCAATGGTTCTGATGGTTGATTTAACGTGAGTAATTTGACTTTGATCTCTGGGGCCTCCGAATCGACGATTTTTAGCAATAACTCGGCTCCACCGTCACTAAAATTTATCGTTTGAAAATTATCATTAAAATCGTTTCGGTCGTTTAGTAGGAGTTAAGCCACAAGAATAAGTCTTTTACATATTGAAACTCTTCGGCATTTTTTCCCGTACAAAAAAACTATCACACATTCGTTATTCGGAGAAAATGCGCAACATAATCAACGAAAAAAATCTCAAAAATCAACGGTAACTTATAGCCATTTAAAACTTGCACTTTATGATACTGCAAATGAGTGAGCTACAAAACTGTATACTCAAAATTTTGTGCAATTTGATCCAAAATGAACTATATTTCTATAAAAAATTAACAACAAAATTTATTTTGAAACAGAAAAAGAACACTGTATTCTGGGTGTATATATTTACGGATTGGTAAAAGTTTCAATATGTTTGGAAAGCGCCACGTTCCTTTTCCAGTATCCCAAAATCTCTATACCAATTTTCAGGACAATATTACAAATACTTTCAGGAATATACGGTATGAAAAAATCGATATGTATGGGTGATGCCACGCTCCCTTAATATATCGAAAGTCTGCAGTTGGTGCCCAAAATTAAAAAACAAACGGTACAGCCGTTCGCGAGATTACCTCTTATAAAAAGAAGAAGATTCTCTTTATATAATTAGTGTAGGTAACACCGGGCAACACCGATTTTGATGCGGCATATGTTGAAGCTGTTTTTGATAGGCTTTCTTGTGCTGATTAAGAATCCGTAAGCATAAAGTTTCCATGAGCTCCAGATTTTGAGAAAAATGTGGTGAAAAGGTCAAAAAATCGAGTTCCTTGCAATATTTGAGAAGCTCTATCAATGAAACAAAAAGTGATAGAACCTTCCACTTAGGCTTTGATTAAAGCTGAAAATCCGACTTTTCCTAGGGTTTTCCCTGGTAATTACGAACAACTTAAAAAAAATGTTAGCCAAATAGGACCAACCGTTCTCAATTTATGAATTACTATACATTTTTCACACCATTTTTATATATGTATGTAGATATAGATATAGATTTAAATATATGTTTATTAGTCATGATGACACTAGCATAATAAAATCAGCCTTGAAAGTACATACATGCAAATTAAAATTACATGTTACATGTTTTTATTTTTTTGAAATTGTTCAGGAGAGACGAAAAATAGATGTAGTTTCGCAGTAAGTATCTGTCATTCTGCATCAAAACCTGAATTAAAAAAGGGACATGGCACATTTTCACCTTTAGGTAGCGATATGTACAAAATGTGCATACAGTGATTTTTTTTTAATATTAACAATGTTTTTCGTGTTAAATGTTTTTCCTAAACTTTTTATTTATAGCTGCGAGTAAAATAATAGCAGCAAAATTCAAAATCATGTTGTTTCCTACCTATGTGTATTTATCTATTTTTTAATAATTTTCATTTAAAATACAGTTCCATCTACTATATAACAAAGCTTGCACAAAGTTCACAAAAATTAATCAAACTTAAAAAAATTTTCTCGATGATTTTGAACTTTTTATTCAGAATCTCTATAACATTTTCAGGTATGCAGTTTTGTATACCATTCAATTTTAGTATCATAAAGTGC
>NW_023458689.1:139659-174389 GCF_013731165.1 Rhagoletis pomonella
CAGTAGAATTCTCCTTTCTGTGTTGCCAAAGAAGGGGGGCTGAGCACTTCTGGCATCCGAAACGTGCAAAACGCCATCCGTGTAGTGAAGAATGCTGGGCGTATTTGAATTGAATATTTCCATTATACGTAGTGTATGTATAATGGAAAAATCCATTTTGTTAACACTTTTCACTTGATTTAAATACGAACATTTTTAAACGGTAATCAAATAAAAAATTTTTATTCTTACACCGCGTGGCTGCCAGCCGAATCGGATCAGAATATTTTTTTTTTTTTTTTTTTAATAAGCATTTGAATTATTGGAACCACGGATGATGAGGAGCTCAAATATTTACGTAATTCTTACCTAATTAAAGGTCAGACCTATAGCTTTTTAATTATTTGAGCATCGATTCTCTTTATAGGCAAACGTTTACCATTTCTGTTGGAAATCCCTATTTAAGGAGCTTACTCCTTTACTTTACATAGCAAAGAAGGAATACGTAAATCACTAAAATTTCATTTAAAATTACAGTGCACACTTTCTTTATTTTTATCTAGAAGCCTTTTTAAGATTGGTCCAAAAAAATCATAATAAAGAAAGAAACCAATGCAGGTATTTAAAGCACAGAAAACAAAAAAAAAAAGTTATTAAAAGGACAATGTTGTTTTTCACGTACGGCAAATGTAAAGTAGAAGTGGAAACTTGTATGACTGCCCATTGATAGCTCGGTTATATAGCTTAAGAAATAATATGTTTAGAAACACTTTTATCGAAGTTGATATTTATGACATTTGACCAGTTTTGTTACACAAATATTCCTGTGTACGGTGCCCGGGTAACACGACCACAGGCAAAAAATATTGGCTACAATCTGTCATTTTGTTTGTCAGATATGCGTTTTATCGGTACACTTGCACCATATTCGCATTCACAACTACGCATTGATTTTTGCGAATGCAAATGTTAAAATTACTGCGGAAGCTCCGCGGTTGCGAATGCGAATGCGAATATTCGCAACAACCCTGATATACATTAGTAAGCTAAAAATAAAACTCACGGTTTGGCTTGCCAAATGTCCGGCTCTAGGAGCCTCCGGGCTTGGGACAAAATCTGCGCGCTATGGGTTTGACACTAAGTTCTTCGAGTTCCGGTTAAAAACTATGAGATTCTCCGATTTACTGGAAATATGACTAACAAAAAGTGGTTTTCTTTTTTGAATCGCTCTTCTAGTGCTATTTAAAATATTTTAACAACCTTGCCACTGTTGAAATTATTATCGATTCTCAACTGCATCTCAAAGAAAAATATCTCCCTTTACATCCATCAATTCAATCACTTGATATTTAGTACGCAGTAGATATAACTTTTTATACGAATACAGAGTTCAGAGAATTGCCGAAGGTAATTGGTAAAATTCTTCGTATACCAGTAAGCAGCGAGGTTTTTAAATGAATGAGGTTAAAATTGATATTGTCAAAATTTGGCAAGCCTACTCACAGTGCAAAGTTACATATTACAACAATCCAGAGATACTTTATATTTTTGAGCAAAGAAACTTACCAAAATTTTAAGCGTCCTACTATCCTGCCAACGAGAAAAAAAACCTACCAATTTTGGTAGGAAAAGCATTTTTTTGTAAAATTCATTTATCTACCACACTTTTCAAATTTCACTTCAGTTTTATTGGCAATTTCTTTTAAATACGACCAAAAAGCACTCCGCGCCCTTGTTAGAAGATCAGTGTTTATATGCAAATAAATCAAAAAAGTCGAGTGTCGAAAGTGAAAAGTCGACTTCAGTCGACTTCTATAAATTAAAAGTCGATCACTAAAATTCGACTTTCAGTTCGAAAGTCGAAGTCGACTTTGCCATCCCTACTCCGTGTACACGATAGCTGGAGCAAAAATTTAGATATCTCAACGAAATTTGGTATGTAGATTGCCCTTTACCCAAGGTAGGCTGGTATTCAAAATGGGCGAAATCCGAACATAACCACGGCCACCTCCCATATAACGGTAGTATTCAGAAATACGTATACTGCGATATTTTAGTACACTGAGAAAAGAGTTTATTTACGTCAACTAAATATGTTTTCTTCAACACATGATTTAGTTATAATTACATTATTTGGTTATAGTTACCAAATGATGTGTTGAGAGAAATTTATTTAGCTGACTTTTTTCTGTGTGTACCTACTGAAGCTTGTTCACTGGAAATTGATATTCACTATGACTTTTAGACGTGAAATAAGAGTATTATGAATTGTTGGAAATGGGCGTAGCCATGCTCACCTCTGATTACATGTGTATAACGGCTGAAAATTTTTAAAATCGGACAATAACCTCGCCCACATCCCATATAACGGTAGTTTATAGAACCACGAAATCTTCGATAAATCAGTAAATACAAAAGCTAATTTATTCAAAATTGATGCTTGCAATAATTCTTTCGCAAAAAAACACGTTTATGAAAAAATTTTGAAAAATGGGAGTAGCATCGCCCACCTATGACCAGGTGTGTATATCTCGGTAACCCTCCCATCAATTTATACCAACTTGGTACAATTAATACGCTTACCCCACAAAACCAAGGAGCACATTTTCAAAAAGTTTTCCGTAATTACCAAATATCGATTCAAAAAATTTTTAAAATTTTTTTTGTGAAAATTTAAAAATTTTTAAATTATTTTTCAAAAATATAATTTTTAAAAACCCTCACAACCAACATTTTCATGCTGTATAGCTGGAACAATTTTCAAAATTTTTAAAAATCCTTTAGTGTCCGTTTGTTTTTACCTAGCATTGAATTTCACTAAATTACAGATTGTTCTAAAGACCACTAGTAAATCATGATATTTTTGGCGTATTCTGACTCTTATATTTATAGCTAATATATGAGTTAAATGCAGAGTATAGTTAATACATTTTCTTTTTATTAAAAAAGTCGAACAAAGTCGCCTTTTCTTTGTGGATCAGCCGACTTTTAAAGTACAGAGTCGATCGAAAAGTCGAAAGTCGACTTTCTAGTGAAGTCGAACAACCCTAACACGGACGGACGGACGGACGGACGGTCACACAGAAATAGCTTTATCGATTCCTCTGTTCATTCTGATCATTTATGTATACATTTGTCTATATCTCGATGCGTTTTGGCTGTTACAAACAACCGTTATGTGAGCAAAGTTATAATACCCTTGTGCACAAGTGCGCTCGGGTGTAAAAAGGCTTGCAGCTCAGTCGGACTCTGATTCAGGAGGATTTTATGCAGAAGGCTATCAAAAAAGGTCGAAGAAAAGTAAAATTCGCAAGCTTTATATGTGGTAGAACGTCTCACTTGAAAATAAACTGTAATGCGCGAAATAGTCAACAACCTAAGTCAGAAGCACTATGTTGCGATCAGGGATGTTGCGAGTATTTGTTCGTTATGCGAATGATTCGCATCATTTTACACATTCGCATTCGACATTCGCATTCGCTTAAAATGATACGAATGTTTTGCGAATGTGAATGTGTTTATGGGCAGAGAGTCCACTGCTAGAATCTGGAGACATTAAAAAATGTGAAAATAAAGCTCCTAGGCCTATCTTAAAGAAAAACAAAAAATCCTCTCGATTGGTGGAAAGCTAAACTAAAATACGACAAATTGGCAGATCTGGCCAGCAAATATTTGAGTGCTCCACCTGCCAATCTTCCAAGTGAGAAATTGTTCAGTGCAGCCGGTCTTATATACGATACTCTAAACTTAACTAATTTTATTTTATTCATTTTAGTGCAGTTTTAAAAAACTTTTGTTACACTATTTTATTACATGTTAAATAAAAGTTTGTTTTTAGAAACTATTTTTTTTTTATATTATATATGTTATTTTTATATATATAATGAAAACAGCTCTTATAAAGATTTTATTTTGTTGCTTTAAATACAAAAGTTCTTTAAATGTAAAGTCTATCTTAACCCTAGAACACAAACGTTCGCCTGTGAGGCGGAACGAATTCGGTTTTCTCGCGATATTTCAGGAACGATTTTAACCCTCGTCCGGGCGATGAGGTACAATTGTACCTTTTGCGTTTTTAAATTGCTATAACTTTTTAACCAGAAAACTTAGATGGCTGAATCTTCGTGACATCTCTACATTCTTGTTTCGCAGTATATTCGTCTAATTAAAAACAGAATGGCCCACTATTTCCTGAGAAAGAAGGCCGAGTTGAATTTTCACCCACGTCAGAGCTCATAGGTACAATTGTGCCTTCATACATCCAGTATGAATAAAAAAACACTCTTCAAGCATTCTATACATTACATCGACTCCGCCTTTGATTTTATTGTAATAACTTATAATAAGTGGCTTGTCTGTTTGAGTGTCATCAGCCTCTCCCGTCATGTGCATGGTTCAAAGAAGTAGGACTGCTTTTTTCTTCTTTGGCACATGTGAACGTATTGTAGCATCTCTACTGTAGCTGAAATTTTTTGAATTTATAGGCCTGTTTTTGACGGCAGCTGGGCACAAACCTTTTATTTTAATTTTTCACCATGTTAGCTAATGCCATTCCCTATGAGCTCTTTCGGCTAGCTGCAAGGAGATGAGAGAGCCTTTATATAAAGCAACTAGGCCCAAAACTATTTGTTCTCCAACGTTCACTTGTCTGCATCCACTTGATGGCATTCCGGTATAAAGCTGGTCTTGTAAGTAGTAACCAATTGATGCGTCCCAAGCCGGTTTCAAAGGAACGTATTGGGTAAATTTAGTGTGCCCCGAAATGGAAACAACTGTTCGTCGACAGTCAGGTATTCATACGGCTTATATGCTTTCTCTAAACAACTGTGCAGCTTTGTCCGGACGTCGCGTATTAGTGCTGCTTTATCTTTTTTTTTTGCCTACGTCCAGTTGTATTTTTTTTTTTGTCAAATGTGATAAAACAGAACAGCATTTTAAAACGATTGTAAGACATGGCAGGGAGTGAATCAACAAGCCACATATATTCCAGATTCTCTTTGTTACTTCTGTGCACACCAGCAGCCATCATCTTCCCAAAGATGCATGCAATTCAATTAGTGTTTTAATTTTTAAATTAAAGCAAATTATGGTAGTTACAAAAAAAAATATATAAACATGTTCAAGATAACATGTATTTGTTAAATATCACCAGTTTTTTATAAAAAAAATTAATCCTTAGCAAAAATTCGAATAAAAAGTGTATGAAGGTACAATTGTACCTCTGCGCCCGTTTAGCGTTGTTTGCTTGATTTATTCAAATAAATTTACGTAAAAGGTGTGAATTTTATGAAAAATCAATCGCTAAGTTTTTATTCATAGGGCCCAATGTGATACAAAAACGTCGATTTCATTTGTGGGTACAAGTCACAATAGAAAAGATAAACAATTAATTCCTTTTAAGTGTGAAAGTAAATACGAATACCTTTAAGATAATTTATGGATTGTTGGGGTTCGTTCGCTTTAAAATATTTTTGTTTTATTTTTTTTTAAATTACCCCTTTCAAAAGATTAAAAAATATATATATATAATAATATTAAAAAAAATATTAAATAATTTTATTTTTTACTTTAGAAATATATGAAATATATTTAGGCTTATTTTTTAAATAAATTTAAGGTTTTAAAAAGACAAAATTTGCACTTCTTTTCAAAGTAGTCTCACAGGCGAACGTTAGTATTAAAGTAATAAAATATAAGGTTAGTATTCTAGGGTTAAACTGAAGCATTTTCTTCTAAGTTGAGGGCGCGTTGTTCAATGTATGGCTATCACCAGTACATCACTATCGAAGATTTCGACATCATGCATATAATACGACGTTTCCACGCTTCGTAATTCGCTAAGTAATTTGTGTATTACCCTGTTTACACGCCACACATTAGTAATTCGTTTGGCAGCTCTAGTTCTTGTTCTTGTTCTTCGCTATTTATTATTATTTTTGTGTACTGCATATATCGAAGATGGAGCTAGAATTTAAGTTATCATCAACAATTTTAATTTATATAGAGAATATTTTATTATTATTATTCTACAACTAGAAAAAGTTCCAGCAAATGGGACCAGCCCGGTGAAAACTTCGATATATTTCCGATAAATATTAGAGAAGGCTCCGATTCGTTCGTCATTCGCATGGTAATTCGATCTGAATTACCTACAAATGAGGTAATTCACTCTCAAAATTTTGTATGGCGAATTACGTAATTCGGAAGGTAATTAGTAAGGCGAATGACGAATGGGAGAGCGAATTACGAATGAGAGAGTGCATACGATCTGTGGAAACGCCGTATAACATGTGATCGATAAAGCAGTTATTGTATTTAACCGGAGCTTCCGATTTGTGTTAATCAGACATTGAACAACGGGCCCTAAGGCCCAATTTCAAATGAATATTAAACGGTACTTAAGCTTAATTGTGGATTGCTGTTTAAATTCCATTTAGCTTTCTTTGGGTTTCAGATCAACTTTATTTAAATATGCCAATCAATTGGCAGCACTGCTACTTGTTCCTTGCAATTGTTATTGCATTTGCTTGTTTGTTTATATTTTGTGCTGAAAAGCTTATTGTTTTTGGTGGGATTTGGTGCGACTGATTAAACAACCTACCAATCAATCTTGGTTGTTTGACAAAAACCCAGGGCTCCATATCTCATATTTAAATAGCCAATATTGGCCATTTAAGTTCAGATTAAATGTATGATCTGAAAATGAATAGTGAAAGTTAATCAACAATCTCTACTTACGTAGGCCATCTGAAATTGGGCCTAAGCCTTTTGACCACTTCGGTATGTTAATTATAGATAATTATTATCCGTTTACCTTTACCATCCCATGGCACACGACTATGCAGCATTATCCACATCGCCTTAACAGTATTCAGAAGAAACACATCGTACACAGGGCTGCCAACTTGGCTCAAACCGTGCCATTTTTGGCCGTATTTAACTTCAAATGACACTTTATTTTTCAATTTGGCACTTTTGGAAAATAATAATATTTCAATTCATTTTTCTTTTTTTTTAGTCAACTATAATCTTCTAATTTCTATAGTTTATACAACTGGTTTATCTTACTTTGCATTGAACTTTTGTTTTAGGAATGTGTTTGAAATTTTAATGCTAAATGAGAAGAACTAAAAAGAATTACAGCTTTTTTAGCACTTTTATTTTTCTATTTGACACATTTTAGCACTGTTTTATCCTCAATATGGCACTTCATAGCTAAGTACAGTTGGCAACCCTGATCGTACTAACTGAAATTGTTTCGCCTGCGCGATAGTAGAAGTACCTATGTATGAACATTTTTAAGATGCATGCATATAAATTATGCGTGGCTTTTATTGTATCTCTGTATTTCCGTAACTCCCTGTGTGAGGAAACCAAATAATGTAATTCTTGACATAAGTGCTTAAAACTAAACAGTTTGGCAATTTAAACACCGATGAAGTTGATTTCTTTTTAGCGCCTGCAACTATACTTCTTATTTTTATACAGCCAGCAGCTTTAACAATTTTATAGTGGTTTTGCGTTCTTTGGCAAATTACGCTCTGTTAGTCATGAATTTTATATTTATTTATTTATTTCAATTACGGTACAAATCTAACACAACAACCCGGTGGTTTTACTTTCAAGTGTTAGATGTTAGGTTACATGGTTAAGCACAAATGCATTTATTAATTTAACTAGTAATTTACTTGCTATTTGAAAACGAAAAGTCGCATTAGTTATAAGATATGATATAAATAGTGGAGAGGAAAATTGTAAAAAGAGGCTAGGTATTTGAGAATAGAATAAGACAAATTACAGGAACGAGGTAGGAAAATGACAAAATGTTACAAAAAATTTGCGATCAGTTGGCCTACGCCTGTGCAAAGTGCCGATCCAATTCTCTCTTAAAGGGCAGAGCGCTCCTGATGGTTCTGATTGCTAGAGGTAAAGCGTTCCAAAGACGGATAACAAAAACAAAAAACTGACGTTCAGATTTAACGCAATTGTATTTAGCATAAATACTTTGCAGTGCTTGTTGCGATCGGGGAACTGTAATCGTTCATGGAGATACATAGGCTCCTGGGTGACTAAGATTTTGTGAAGTTGTGTAAGGCATTTTAGCTCCAATAGCTTATCAAAAGATATACCCATGATCCTAGTGCTATATTTAGCGATATGTTCGCGGTGTCCAATTCCGTAAACATATCTGGCGATATTGTTATAAAGGGTGTTGAGTTTTTTCTTGCACACACTATCACAGTTAGCGTACAGCTCGCATCCATACAAAATTGTCGGTAGTAAAAAGGTTTTCGTAAGCAGCAATCGAATTTTTACTGGTGTGAAATACTGAGTGATCCATAAGGACCTAAGCATTACATATGTTTTCCCCGTTATGCTGGCAATATGATTGTTCCATGTCAGCGTCCTGTTTAATATTACTCCTAGGTTTCTCGCAGTGTCAACAAAATCTATCCCTGAATTGTTGAAAATTACTTTGTGATGTTCATCAAGTGTGAAGTGTCTTCTATAAATTGGAATACATTGAGATTTGTTTGGGTTAATTACTAATCCGTTATTTCTAGCCCAGTCGTTAACACGTTCGAGGTCAAAGTTTAAGTTACGAATACAGACATTGATTGACGCAAAGGGACAGCTAACATACAATTGGACGTCGTCGGCATAAATATGAATATCACAGTATTTTAAAATTTTGGGTAAGTTTTTAATATACAGGACAAATAACAGTGGAGCTAGTATTGATCCCTGTGGAACACCCTTAGACGTGGACAAAAATACACTACCACTAGCACTACCAACACATACAGCTTTTGATCGATTTGTACGAGCTAATTAGGCCCAACGCTGGTGACGAGAAATTAAACAAGTGTTTTAGTTTTAAACGTAAAAATTTAGGTCAACAGTGTCAAAAGCCTTAGAATAATCGAGTAGAGTTATGAAGGTGACATGATTTTTGACCATGTTTTGCCTTATATCATCTGAGACCTTTAATAGTGCGGTGACGCAGCTCCTAGTAGTCCTGAAGCCTGATTGATGTACGCTCAAAAGAGAATTACGACTCAAAAAATAGTTAATTTGTCGATGCACTAAGCGCTCCAGTACCTTGGATAAGAAGGGCAATATAGCAATTGGACGAAAATCGCCATTGGGTTTAGAAATGGGAATGATCTTGGCACTCTTCCAGCACGCTGGATAAACACTCGTTGTCAAGACGGCATTCATAGCATGCATAAGGTGATGTAGAATTTTGGTGAGGAGACAGAAATTTTTAGTAAATGCCATCGAACCCAACGGCGTTAGATTTAACATAAAGTATTGACTGGACAACATCACTTTCGTCTGCAAATTCAAAATAAAAACTGGGCAAAATATTAAGTGTACGAGTGTTATAAAGCTCGTAACAAATATTATCACACGGAGCAGACAAATCAACAAACTTTTCATTTATATCGTTGACTTTCACAGGTTCGGTAATGGGGTTATTTTGTTTGCCAATTTCAATTTCACGCACCTGCTTCCAAGTCTGCTTAGAGCCGACGGCAGTACTGAACTTGTTCTCATTATACTTTAATTTTTGTTTCTTGATGGCTTTCGTAACATTTTTCCTCCTAATTTTGTACTCGTTGTAGAGCATTTCCGTTTTTTGTTGCTTCCATTTTCGGTACGCTACGTTACGGTTTTCAATTAAGTTTTGTATGTAAGCGAGTCTGAGTAATGTTTCGCTTCGTTACAAGTGGTACAAACCGGTCAAAGAGGGACTTTATATGTGTCTGAAGGAAATCAATTTGACTTTCTGATGATACCATGTCACGAACGTGACCTAATTGACTGTATCGACAGCTACCGAAAGTTGCTCATAATTGATGCGAGTAAAGTCGCGATATGAGTATGAATACTTGTCACTTACAAAATGAAAGTCGTAGGAAAGAAAAATTAGATCGTGCTTAGAAAAATTCGGTACTGAAATTTGGTCATAGAGAAGTAATTTTTCCTTCACGCTAACGAAGAAAATGTTCAATAGGGTGCTGCTTGTTTGAGTAAAGTGTGTAGGTGTAGTGGTGTAGGCAGGATTTGGCTTTGGGGAGGGATGAAAAAAAATTTCCGTCGATAACTTAAATTTGTGACACACAATGGCTAGAGGCGTCGCCTGAGTGCATTCTTTCATTTATTTATGTACATATGTGCCAGTTTTACCGTTATATATTTTTTATCTACTCGTTTATTCCATGGGGTATTCATGCTTTATTTAAATTTAAAAAATTAAATTACTATTCCGTTTTAAAAATCTGAAAATTCACTGCGGGAATTTTCTTAATTCTCTTTTTGTCTTCGCCTTCTCGTTTTTGCCTTTATAAGTTTTGAAAACAGGTTTTGAACGAACCATTATATCACATTCCTAGGCAAGTTTTGAAAGAATATTTTCGATACTAAATTTTATTAAAACAAAATCTTGAAATCAGCTTCATATAGAAACAGTGTCATCGTTAATTAAGAAATTTATATTTAATTTTATTATATTTTAATTTGAATTATTTGTTTATAAAAATATAGTTTATTCCTTAACAAACACTAAATGAAAATAAGTTTAATCTTTGAACAACTTTCGTAAAAATTTGGAACTTTCTATTTCAATTTTATCCCTTAATATTTTGCAGTTTTTTAGCTCATTCAATTTTAGTCTAATAAAGTGCAAATTTAAAGTAGCTGTTTATAGTTGATGTATGGCATATTTTTGACGATGTCGGTAATTTTCTTCCATATTATCCAAGTATGTTCGACGATTTTTTTAATGAAGAAAATGAGCAACGCCTTCATCAAAAAAAAATATTAAAAATGAACGATAAGTCGCAGCTATGTATTTTAAACTTGCGCTTTAATCGAATTGATCGGGCTACAAAACATAGGGCTACAAAACTGCATACTCAAATATATATGTATTTATAGGAAATCTAATTAAAAAGTTTTACGAAAGTTTGTTGATTTTGTTAATGTTGCGCAAAGATTAAACCTTGGATTTATACGGGATTTGTTAAAGTGTAAACTGCATTTTTATAAACAAATAATCAAAATTATAAAATTTTAAGATAAATGGCCAATCGAGTTAACATGTATAAAGTTCTGATATGCACTTGAAATAACAAGTTTTTGTACTGAATTCAAAGAAGATGTCTCTTTTATCCATTCATAATAACTTAAAAAAATTTGTTTGTTTCGAAGTGTATCTTAAAATATCTGCCTCGACATTTATGTTAAAAGTGTAAAATATGTAAATGTACCTACATAAACTTTCCCGTGAACACCATCAAAGCATTGGCCTTGAAGGGAATCTATGTATGCATGCAGGCATATTAGCAAATTAAAGAGTCGATACAATTTACAGTCGAAAAATACAGTTTTATTTATAGATTATAGATTATTTCCCAACACTGTGGGGAACTAAGCAAAATGACCTAGTGTATTTCGCAAATATTCAAATACATAATCCACCAACCGATAATTTTATATATTCATGAAAAGATAATTTGTCATCAGTCTGAAATAAAAAAATTATAAATCGGAAAGGTAAAATAGTATTGTGTTATTAATTCACACTACGCCACTGGTAGGTGTTAAGCAATTAATGAGGAACAGACCAATATTCAGCATGGAGAAAGAAAAATGTGTGTCGCCGAGTAAATCACAATTAAAATCACCAGTGATAATAATGTTTGGTTAACCTAAGGTGATATCTTCTAAGATGTCGATAAATTCACTATAGGCTATGTTCTTATTAGGTCTGTAGATGCAGCCTATAAGAATTTTATCAGTTTAGGATTTATCAGATAGGATAGATTTCGAGAAAAAGATATTTAATTGTGTTATTTTTAGGGGATACACATTTAACATTGCACGAAAGTCCATTTTTAACATACATAGCCACCCCACCACCATGTCCAACTATATCTAAACGAAATAGCTTGTAGCCATTCACACAAAACAAATCATTACTCAAATAGGAAGAGAGCCAAGTTTCAGATATACTCACCAAGTCGACATTAGCAGATTCAAATATGTATCTAAATTCGTCAATTTTTTTTACATGCTTTGAGCATTCAAATGACAGACTTTGAGTGCATTCCTTTGTTTGCCCAAAATGCGAATCATGTTAAATGTATTGTCTCTGGAACGAAAGCAATCATCACATTTCAGAGACATTGGGCCGTATGAATAAAAATAAGCAATTGCTTTATCTTAAAATTTCAGATCTTTTACTCAATTTATTCAAACAAAATTGAAGTAAAAGGTATGAAATTTTAAGAAAAAGCAATTGCTTAGTTTTTATTCATACGGCCCATTAGTACTGAAATAGCTGACTCTGCCTCTCAAGGGAAACTTCATGGGTAGACGAAGAAGAGTACGGTTGAAGGCAGATTTTATGTCACTTATGTAAGGAGAGTCAGCAGAAAGAGAAGAATTGGAGAGATAGAAAAAAATATAAACATACTTAATATACTTAATTACTAATACTAAAAACATAGGAAACATATAAATATATATTGACTGACACAAATTAACGCTCACGGAACAGTCGCTGCAATCCGACGAAGAACTTCATTGCTGGATACTTGCACTGCATTGCTGTTGGGGTAAACTCGTATATAGACATTGCCGCGAATTGAGAATACAGACATTATTTGTTTTTGCCTCTTCAATTGCATAGCAGACTGCATGATGTCACGTCTGTGCTTAGTGAGAGTCTCAGGAATGCCTACTCGCCCGATCGTGTCGTGCACGCAGTATTGGCCTCTGTGCAGATTTGCGGAAGCGCGCAGCTGCGCGAAACAACAAGAAACGCATAGTTGCCAACTTGGTGCTTTAAGCACTAGATTTAGTGCTTTTTGAAAATTAAAACGCCTAAAAAAATTATTTAGTGCCTAGTGCCTTTTTTAGTGCTTTTTTTCTGAACTCAAATTACTCCGATATAGTTAAGAACTGAACTAATTTTTAAATATTCAAAGCTGTGGCAGCACTGAATTTACAAAAATCTATGAATTTAAATACATTTAAATACAACCATGATTGATAAAAAGCTGAACTTGCAAACCCACCTTGTTCAATTCTAATCGCCTTGAAAATGCTAGTAGATATGCGAGTTTTTTTAATCTTCAAGAATTACCAAAATCTTTTAAGTTTTCAAAAACGACGAAATATGAAAATGTTTTCAACATTCGAAAACTTTTAATTTCGTTTTATCAATTTTGTATATTCGACACTTTTACTTAGAAAAAATTTGTTAGAATTCCTACAATTCTCAAAATTTTTGAAAAATAAAAAAATTCTAGAAATCTAGTATTTATCATTATATTGGATTATTGGGATTTAGTAAAATTTTTCAAACTCAAAAAGTTTTGAAAGTTTAGAAAATTTGGGAATTCCACTCAAGTTATTAAAAAGGGGAAACTTCCAGAAAATAAAAACTAACAAAACTCTAAAAATTTTAAACTGCGGTGATTTTTAAATTTACGAGTATGTACGCGATATATGTTGAAAAATTTTTCCGCTCCCAAGAATTGCTGCTGGGTCCGCCCCTGGGAAAAGCAACAATAATTTGAAAAAATGGTAGAAGTGATAGCTATTTCGAAAATCACCACATTTCCTTATCCGACTTCTTTCAGTAGGATTCGAACCGACGATCCCACTGACTCAGCCAGGGAAAAAAGCAACAGTAATTTACAAGGTGAACTTAGCACAGTGCGTAGGCAACTGGCTGAGTCAGTGGGATCGTCGGTTCGAGTCCTACTGAAAGAAGTCTGATGAGGGAATGTGGTGATTTCCGAAATAGCTATCACTTCTACCATTTTTTCAAATTATTGTTGCTTTTCCACAATAAGTTTTCGTTAAAAAACGGCATCTAGCTCAATAAAAATTATTGAATAAAGTAGAAAAGGTTTAGATCCTATTGCTCTTTAAGGAATTAAGTGTTAGATACGTTCTACGTTATAGAAAATGCTAAGTATTACCTAAATATGTAACATATTATCCTTACATTGCCTCGCGTTCTTATTTTTGCATGAATAGAAAATATTTAAGTCAAACAGGTAATGTCAGAAACGAAAATAAAAAATTCAATCTATTACGGAAAACTAGTTTTTTGCTCAGATTTTTAGTCCTGAATCGAGTTTTGGACGTCCGAATACTGTTCTCTCATTCACATTTGTACTGAAACGGAACACAAAATTAAAAACATTCGGTCGGGTATCGGGACAGAGTTTGTAAATAATGGTTTAAAAATATTCTTTGAAAGGAAAGGCATTAAACACGCACTTACTGCGGCATATACACCAGAACAAAATGGTGTCATCGAGCGAGAAAACAGAACAATTGTGAAAGCAACGCGAACGAAGTTACAGTCACGCAAATTAGATTTACGCCTGTGGGCTAAAGGTGTAAATACCAGCGTGTTTGCGCTGAACCGCACTGGAACGAGCTCAGTAAGAGAAAAGCCACTATGTCAGCTATGATTTAATAAACAATTAAGCTTTGATCACTTCCAAATTTTTGGTAGAGTGGTATATATGCATGTTCCCAAACAAAAACCAATGAAACTAGACAAAAAATTAGAAGAATGCTTGTTTGTTGGCTACGGGGATACCACATCGGGATATCGTGTCGACAATAGAAGCAATAGAGAGTAATTACTGTTCGCGATGTGGTGTTTTCAAATGACAGTATCTAGTTATAACGTGAACTTTCGTGCCACAGTTGCAGAAATAAATCAACCTGATGTGGTAGTATGATTGAGTTTAGATGACAATGAGAGTCTGGAACAAATGAAAGGTGCATCACTTGACACAACATCAATAGCAATTGAAGAAGCAGTAAATATCATCAACAATGGCCAAAGTGAAAGTTAAGATAGCACATGGTACGAAACCGAAAATAATACAGGAGAACAAGTACGAAACTTTTGCGACTTAAAATATATACAAATATTGTTTATAGCTGTGCATTTTTAGCGACGATCAAAGAACCGAATTCCTATGCACAAGCTATAAATTCAGATAATAGCCACGATTGGCAAAAAGCAATGCGTGCACAGTATGACTCGCTTATCGAAAATGGGACGTGGGTGTTACTCAATGCACCAAAAGGTCAAAAAGTTATTGATAATCGTTGGGTATATCGAATCAAGTTAAATCCTGACAACTCAATTGATCGTCTAAAGGCCAGATATGTTGCGAGAGGTTCCTACAAAGCTACGGTGTCGACTATACGGAGACATTCAGTCCGATAATCAAGTTTTCTTCCATTCGACCATTGCTGGCTGTGTGTTTATGCGTAAAATTGGTGATGAGACCACATTCTTAGTATTACTTGTGGATGATGGGCTACTTTTCTCAGCGAGCAACGAATTCATTAAACCAGTTGTAAAGTACTTGCAGAAACATTTTGAAATGTGTGAGGCAAATTATGTCCATGGCGTCGAATTAAATCGGATGAATGATGGCTCAATACTCTTATCACGAGAAAATCATGTTAAAAAATTGCTAAACACATTCGGCCTTGGCGATGCAAATTCGGTGTCAACGCCAATCGATCATCAACAAGTTTTAGAGGGATAAATGTTTCTTGCTGCAGATTATCCATACCGACAAGCTGTTGGCAGTCAATTTATTTAGCGATTGGAACGAGACCAGACATCAGTTTTGCAGTTGGTTACGTCAGTCGTTTTTTGGAACACGCAGCAAAAAGCCATGGTGCAGCAGTAAAACGCATAATGCGTTATCTGAAGGGGATCAGCAATTTCGGCGTGATGTTTGCAAGTATAAATGTTAACGAATTTAAGCTTTCTGTTTACAGTGATGCTGATTAAGCTGACTGTGCCGAAACATGCAAATCTACTACGGACTATTGTCTTATCATTGGTGCGGGTATTGCTAACTGGTGCTCAGAACGGCAATACACTGTCTCCCACTCAACGTCTGAGTCTGAATTAGGGATTTTAATTTTTTCGCTTTTTCCGATCCCGGGATTTTCGGGATGTCGTTATCACATTCCCGGGATTTAGATATTCATTACTTTTCAATAACCTAAATCGAAAAAATTGCTTCTATGTTGTTTTAGAAGCCTTCCTACGATAAAATAAATAAATAAATGGGTTTGAGACCTAATTTTTTATTTAAAGTGGCATTTTTATTTTTTCTCTCTGCCGTCAGCATTCATTTTAAAGGACTTTGTAATTTCTAAGATATGATTAATTCCAAAAATTGTTTACAAAATTCAATGCAATGTAGACTAAAAATATGGGTACCAAATACAAGAGGAAATTTCTTTAGAATTAAAAAAAAAAATATTTCTTGGAAGGATGAATAGGTAACTTTTTAAGCTGATAAAGTTATAAGGCCGAAATTTGAGGATGTTATCGAGTTTGTATAAGTCCTTACTAATTAATTTTTTTTCAAAAACAAATATTGCGAAATTTCAGGGATACAATTTTAAAGGGACATTTTCAATACTTACCAGTCATTATTCACCAAAAAATTGAATCTGTTTAAATTCTTCTGAATTTCCTCTTTAATTAGTCTTTAACCCTTTTTTTTCTCTAAGCACTTGCCACTAAATTTTTTAAATAATTTTTGAATTACTGACGTCAGAGTGAAAAACTAAAAACGCCGTTTTATTATACTTGGTCCATGCTTTCGGGAATACGTTGATTTTTGTAAATAATATTTACTATCGCACGGTGTTATATATATTATGAGCTAGACATTTATAATAAAATATTAATTACTAAATAAATAAAGATATATAGCTACGGTGACCATCCGTTCTGTTTTTTGCAGGACCGTACTGTTATTTAAAGGTCTGTCCTGCCTAGTTTTTCAAAACAGAAAACCCCCAAAATGTACTGATTTTTTCCAAGTGTCCTGCCTTTGTCCCGCATATTCTTCGATATTTTAAAATTAACTTTTCCTAATCGAAATAAAAGCAGTGTCGATAACTAATTGATAACTACATAAGGGTAAGCTGGTTTTGAAGGTTCAACTAGTCAATGCGTTCTAAATATTGTACAGTTATGGACAATGGATGACGAGAAATTGAAGACCAGAATCAAATGTATCGATAACACTGTTCTACAAATCTTGTGGTAATCGCTTAAGAAAAAAAATATTTTCGAAGCCAATTTTCTTTGCAAACAAGCGTTTTCGTAATTTTTTCGAAAAACGTGTTTTTGGTACATTTCGGACCTATTCGTCAATATCTCATGAAAAAATTATCCAATAAACATAAGCGACCTACAGTCCTCTTACAAAAATATATTACTTTGCCGATTTCGATGAAAATTATTAGTGTTACAAGCGACCAAAATCGAAAAATTGAAATTTCAATCATTAACTTTTTACAGTAAATGAAAATCTGATGAGAAATGTAGATGTTACGGAACACAACCTGCGCAAAAAATATATATTTTTGCAAAGAGCTCATCAATACTTTTCGAACTGTTGGTCGTTTCATGAGATATTGAGGAATAACTGAAATAGTACTAAAAATAAGTTTTTCGAACAAATCTCGAAAACACTTCTTTGAAACCATGGGTATTTTTTTCGTGTTCAACGACCCAAGGTTTGCCTAAAAAATTTGCTTTACAGAGGTTCATATTTCGTGTAAAGTAATATGTAATATGCCTTATTATAATTTTGTAAATATTCATTACTAAAAGATTAATACCGCTGAAGCAAATGTGATTTATGTTTAAAGTTTAAAATTGGAATTTAAATAGCGCATCCTTTTAATACTAAGTAGGTACAGTTTTCCTTTTGTTTGTTTAATATTCATTAACTTTTTATAAAAATATAGCTTATTCTACGTCTACATCCGATTTTAAAAATTTTAGAAAATTAAAAAAAAATAAACATAGGGGCGACAATTTTTTTTGTTGACGGTGCTGCGCATTTTCTTCAATATAAAAACCGTACTTTGTACGGTAGAAAATCAAAAAAGGGGTGCGCTATTCAAATGATGAGGAATGTATATATGTAGTATATTTTTGTTATCTTTATACTACGCAATTATATGTAGGTAAATTTTTTTAAAAATTGTCCTGCATTTTCAAAATATATTTATGGTCACCGTATATATAGCCAATACTGGTCAAGAAAAGGAGTTTCTATTATTGCCATCAGTGCAAATTATAAGTCCAGAAAATCCCGGGATTATTTGCCAAGAATCCCGGAATTTTTGGGACCTCAAAAAGGCCGGGATCCCTACATTCCTAGTCTGAATACATTGCGGCATCACAAGCATCAAGAGAACAAGTATGCCTAAAGCGACTGCTGGCACAGCTAGACGAACAGTTGAGGTCAGAGGAACCAATACTTAATCCTGCGTAAAAGAACCATACACATTGAAGTAAAATGTCATTATGTCAGGGAAAAATCAATTGAAAATTAATTAGCTGATATCTTTTCTAAGCCATTGCCACGATTTAAATTTTAACGATGCAAATTAAATGCATTTCCTATTCCAAAATCATAACGCCTCAAAATTGTATATTACATATAAATTCCGTTATTGAATTGTTTTTTTTTTGAATTATTAGATTTATTACAAAAAGAGGGAGAATTGAGGCAACTCCGATTTTGTACTAAATGAAGTATAAAGTACAAAACAAATGAATTACTACACTGTTGTTAAGTTTCTCTTTCAGCAATTAATAAAGCAACACATATTATTATTGTACTTTGTTGGTGTCTATTATTACTCTCCTCATCTGTTGCTGCGCATATATCAATAAAAAAAAAGTGATTATAAAGTGGAAAATTTTAATGAAATACAGCCCAATTGTTCATGCTTATCTACAATAAAAATTTCCAGCCCGAAGTCAATTATCGTAAGAACCACGACGACGAATATAGTATAACGTGTCCATGGGCATAGCCAGGTAGGCGCAGGGGGGGCCCGAGCCCCCCCCCCCCCCAAATACAAAAATGTTTCTATATTCAAAAAATAGTACCAGGAAATGCTATCTCGATAATTTGGAACCCCCCCCTCCCCTCCTAACTTTCAAGTTTTTTCCTATGTATATACTATATATAAAATCATACACTCAATGCTAACAAAATAATTTGTAAATTTTCATAATTAAAAATGTGTGAATATGTGATTCTATTTCAAGTTATTCTCGCTAACTTCAAAGTAATTCCATAAGGGTAAAAACCTGGCTGTAGTCGACAATGAGCGAAAATGGATTGAAAGGTAAACTAATAATTAAATTTATAGTTCAATTCTTTATTACTTTGTCTTTACGTTTGTGTGTTCTAAGTTTACATCGAAAGTTTGTATGAGAGAACCAATCTGAGATTACTTATAAAACTATAGACCGGTTTGATGAACAGACATTTACTTCTAAAGTAAATACAACTTAAAACGATGTATACATTTTTATTCTATCTTACAAAATTGTAGAGGTATATTACATAGTATACCAGAGGTTGCCAATCTTATTTTTCTCGTAGACTTCTTTCAAAACTTTACTGTGGACTATCTGATGCTCATTTCTAACATATCCTCAAAGCTCATCAAAAAATGTGAAGATTAATCTAACGATACAAATTTGCATCGCGGGTGAGTTCCAAAACTAAATTCGGAGTGGCAAAAATAAAAATAAAATATTTTCTTGTGTTATATTTATTAAAATAACGTGATTACATACTTTCCAGTTTTAAGAAATAGAGCCCGTAAAGCCATGAAATAACTACCTCGCTTTGAAGAGTTATATTTTTTAAGGGCAATGAATAAACTCCTCACATGTTTGGCTCACTCTTTAATTTACATGCGATGTATTTGTTAAATAGTTTATTTGTGTTGATGGCATCATTTTTATTTTTATCGCTCCGAGTTTTAAAGTGATGCTAAAAATATTAGTCACCCGCATTTTTAAAACATAAAACTTGAAACCACAAAACTGCAAAGTTTTTTACGCCACACTTCAAATTCAGAAACTGACAAAAAAATAAAAGACCGAATCTAGATAAATCGATGATAAACAAACAAGCAAGCAAGAAGCTCAAGAAGTCTTCCACCGTCTCATCCTCTTCAAAGAAGGATGGGCAAATGGAGTTGTCATTTACGCCTATCACAGTCAGGTGTTTGTGCCACGTGAAGTGACCAGTCAGCAGTCCCGTCTTCTCAGTAAGAGCAACAAACTAGATAAACCTTCCACTCTATGGCTCGCAGTCATTGCTGAGCGAAGTGTCCACCCAGTTTCTGATGGTGGATTCGATGGCCGAAGTGAGGAGTGCTATAACTGGTTGCGGATCGAGGAATACCTGGTCTAAGCCAACTGTGGCCAAAGGGTCAGATGTCTCATTTCCAGGCCCTCCCGACTTACCCGACATCCAGAGTAAAGCAAGGTCATTATCTTTACCAACATAATTTAGAATTGCATTTGCGAACTAGTTTGGAAGTAGTTAGTTAAAAGGCAGGCCAATGCCTTAAGTGCAACTTGGCTGTACCTGTAGACAAGTAAACTCCTTCACCTCCACCTATTTTCCACCACGTAGTCTATGGCTTTGGGGATTGCAAATACCTCAGCCTGGAAGACCGAAGCATATTCCCCAAAAGAAAAAGTGAAGCTTATCCCCAGTAACTTCGAAAAAAATACTCCAGATCCTGACCCTGAGTAGGTTTTGGAGCCATCAGTGAAGATTTGACAATGTGCGAGTGCGGGCTCAGTGCTGGAATTAAACCAGCATTCCCCTCAGGGAACTCTCTATCTGTAGAATCTCTTCAACAAAGATAATGGTGGCGTACTATCCTATAGGATTGAAAAGACACAAGTGCTCAAATATCTGACGTCGGCAATGTCTGCATCGCCTCACTCAGTGTTATACTAACATCCGTTTCTCTTTAGTCTTCATCTGGCCTTTAAGTCTTCCCCACGTATGATGACACAAAGTGACGGTAAGTTCACCAGTGTGCCAAGAGCACTACACCTCAAAGTTAAATAAATTGGCTATCAAGCAACCATTTTGGTTCTTTACTATCGAAACCAGATGAATTTTCAAGCACCTCCACTTACAACTCGTGGACCCCCATATTTTTTCACGCCAACGTAGACCCCTGTCGAGTCTCCCGTGCGCCCCTGGGGGTCCACCTGGACTACTTTGGGAATCACTGCAGTATTTTATTATAATTTTTTTTTATTTAGAATAACATCTTGTCCGGCTATTTGGTTGACAGGTATGTAGAGCTATGAATTTAAAAAAACATTAGTTTTTATTTAAGATATTGGCCTTTGACCACTATGTTCTGTAAATTTCCCAGTACTGCAAAGCCTTTGCCATTCTCTTGGGTTACGGTTCAAATCGCAGCTCAATTTGTCCGGATATTTATATCCACTTATCCCCTGGGTAGCAACCCATGGAGCGAGCTAATGTGAAGAGACGTATAACCCCGCGTGCGCTGGGTTTGGGCCCTATCTGAAATAAGTCTATGTATATTGGATTTCTGTGGACTAATGATACTCCCCCATTTTGAAATTGCCACAAATTGTACTATACAGATTCAAGGACGGTTCACCATTGGTCCAGATAATTGTTGCCACAAGAACTTCTTCACGCACATAACGCTTTCATTAGGTTATTTAACACGGCAATGGAGGATATGCGTTCTGACGACCACAAAACCAAAAGTGAACGTGATTGTTAGTAAAACCGTTGGACCAAATGTTTAAATAAAAACATAAAAAGCATAAACATAGAAAGTTTGTAGGTATTGAGGTAAAATTGTTTTGAAGTAGCACTTATAAAAGTTACAATGTTTTGTTTTAGAGATTTGCATTAATCAAGGAATTGCACGTATTGAGGGTTGCGGGTACCGTGTACGCACTGTATATATTTTTCATCGGATAAACAGAAATTAAGTTACGAACAATTATAAGGCTCAACTACGAAAATCGTGTTTTTATACCTTAAATCCAGACTGTGAGGGGGCATTCAAAACTCTAAGGGCCGTTTTCTCATCTACCTGCCACTTTATCGTCTCGCGCATTAATTTCTCGAATCGATAAACTGTTGCTCACCCGATGCAACCTTTAAAATTTGTATCCAACTTTAAATTTTGGTTTGGTTTTGGTTCGTGAGTCAGATATATTAGATATTTCAACCAAGGTTTTGGTTTTTGCTAACAGTTGCTCCTGCTCTATATTTGCTTATGTTGCGTTGCTAACCTTTGAAATTTTATGACGAATGTAGTGAAGTTTCACTCTCGGAATTGTAGTGAAGTTTCACTATACGGAATAACAAATTTATTTTTACCGGCAAGGTAAGAAAACGAAAACACTTTAAAGTGAGGAACAATTTATCTGCCCTGTTAGTAAAGGCAACTTTACTGCTTACATTAGAAAACGGCCCTAAGTATGCATATTTTTTGTGCTGTGTGACGGTGGTACCGGGTGGTACATGATGGTAGGAGGTTTAGTTGGGTTAAAGTCTCACACTGACGGGATTAGGCTTTCGATGCTTCCTCCTCGTAAAAAAAACATGTGCAGTAAAAAGTTAATTATTTAAATCGACGAATAGTTTTATATCAACTTTTGTGAACTTCTATTTATGTGCTTTTGTATAACATATTTACCTCTATTGGTGGCAATAATTTTAAATTATAATAAACAATTGTTTAGTAACAATTATGGTTTTTGAAAAAAGGAACAAGTGCAGAATACGGCCCGATAAGGTAGAACAAATCGAAAAAGTGGGCGTGGTCCGCCCTTTTTTCCTGATTTTACTGGTATAAACTTATATTTTCGGTGATATGGAGGGGTGACGGGGAAATTTTCGAAAATTTAAAATGGCTATATTTCAAAAAATTCCTGACCGAATTTAAAAAAATTAGCATCGTTGGAAAGGTAAAGAAAATCCCTTTTTAATATACATATTAATATACTTTATGTGGATAAATTTTGAGAAAAATCATTTAATAGAAAAAAATATATACTTTTGTTGCCAAAGAAGGGGGGCTGAACACCTTTTGCGGAGAACACCTTTCTGCGTAGGCGGCTTTCGGCCGCACTTAGGGATTATAACCCTGATGCAGTCGAATTCTCCTTTCTGTGTTACCAAAAAAGGGGGGCTGAACACCTTTTGCAGATAACACCTTTCTGCGTAGGCGGTCTTCGGCCGCCCTAACGGATTATAACCCTCAGGCAATAGAACTCTCCTTTCTGTCTTGCCAAAGAAGGGGGGCTGAAAACCTTTTGCAGATAAAACCTTTCTGCGTAGGCGGCCTTCGGCCGCACTTCGGAATTATAACCCTCAGGCAGTAGAAATCTCCTTTCTGTATTACCAAAGAAAACGGCGGAAGTATTTTTGCGCAGAACTTCTTTCTGCCGCAGTCGTCCCGCTCACGATCATAAGCATAAGTATGGTCATTTCTCCCTTCATGAACACCAGTAAAACAAAATTACTCACGGTATTTAAATCTAACTATATAAAGTTATATGTTAAATGAAAGATATTTTTATGCTCTATTTACCTATTACAGTTTGGTGTATCATTATTTACATATATTTATACCCGAGCGCACTTGTGCACAAGGGTATATTAATTTTGTTCACATAACGGTTGTTTGTAACAGCCAAAACGAATCGAGATAGATATAGACAAATGTATACATAAATGCTCAGAATGAATAGCGAAATCGATTAAGCTATGCCTGTCTGTCCGTCCGTCTGTCCGTCTGTACGTCCGCCCGTGTACACGTAACTCGAGCAAAAATTGAGATATCTCAACAAAATTTGGTATGTAGGTTTCCGTTAGTCCAAGGTAGGTTGGTATTGAAAATGGGCGAAATCGGACTGTAACCACGCTTACTTCCCATATAACGGTAATTACCAGAAATACGAAACTGAGATATTTTAGTAACTACTGAAGATAATTCACTCAAAATTGATATTTACAATAATTTTCAGACAAAAAATAAGAATATTATACATTTTTGGAAACTGGGCGTAGCCACGCCCACTTATGGTTACATGTGTATATCTTTTTAACCGCTGCACCAATTTCTTCCAAACTTGGCACAGTTGTCCGTCTTGATACAGCATACTAAATGGCCGAAAATTTAAAAAATCGGAAAATAGCCACGCCCACATCCCATATAACGGTAATTTTCGGAAATACGAAAACTGCGATATTTTAGTAACTACTGAAGATTATTCACTCATAATTGATATTTGCAAAAATTTTTAGACGAAAAATAAGAATATTATATATTTTTGGAAAATGGGCGTAGCCACAGGTTACATGTGTATATCTTGGCAACCGCTGCACCGATTTCAAACTTGGCACAGTTGTTGGGCTTAGTACAGCATACCAAATGGCCGAAAATTTTTAAAATCGGACAATAACCACGCCCACAGTCCATATAAGGGTAATTTAGAGAAATACGGAATCTTCGATAAATCAGTAAATATTAAAGCTAATTTATTCACAATTGACGCTTGCAACAATTCTTTACCAAGAAATACGTTTTTGGTAAAATTTTGGAAAATGGGCACCGCCCACTTATGATCACATATATGTATATCGGTAACGGTATCGGACTAAAATTACGGCCGCTTTTCATATAACGGTAAATTTCAGAAATGCTGGAAATTGCAATACTTCGAAATTTAAGGACGCTACTTTAATTAAAATTTATACACCCCGGCTTATCATGTAGCGGTAGCTTTCGGAAAGGTGGAAAACATATATTTAATACTTGCGCCGGGTATTTAATGTTCGGCTCCGCCCGAACTTAGACTTTCTTACTTGTTTTTAGTAAAAGTCGTTTTTTCCTAGAAAAATAAAATATTTTTGTATTAAATGAGTTTTCTTAAAATTTATGCACATAAATTATACAAATGTGTATATTAGAAAAAAGGGATTTTGTTTACCTTTCTAACGATACCATTTTTTTTAATTCGGTCGGGAATTTTTCGAAATACAGCCATTTTAAATTTTCCTAAATTCCCCCTTCACCCCTCCATAGCACCGAAAAATAAGTTTGCACCAAAAAAATTTTATACCATTAAAATGGGGAAAAAAGGCGAATCACGCCCACTTTTTCGTTTTGTTCTAGCTTAACGGGCTGTATTCTGCACTTAAGCCGCAGCATTTTGTAGCCAAACTACATGTTTCTGGAAAATCAAAAAGTGTCCATCTCTGTCTGTTTTAAACCTATGTTTAATGCCCGAAAACTATAAAATTCAGGGTGAATTATACTTTTTCGCAACTTTCGATCGCAATGTGGCTGCTGGTGGACCATGCGATGTAGTAAAATATTTCGCGTGGTCAGCTCGAAATGTCAAGGCAAGCATTAATATCATAGACTAGCAGAGCACCCGACGTCGTTCGGGGTAAACAAATCAAAATATAAAACAGTAATACAAATATTCAGTTCAGCATAATTTAAAACAACAAAAAAGACAAACTATTTTCTTTGTTTACATTAAGGCATCCTTAGGAGCCATACTTTTGGCTTTATCGTGCTATAACTAAAATATATTGATCATCACTTGTACTACAAATTTTGTTCCATTATTAATATTAGATAGATTAAGGTAACGATCAAATTTCTAAATTAAAATTATCCTACTACGGTACATTCCGTTTAGCTGCCTATTCGATTAGCTGTTTTATTTAGCTGCACTTTTCTAGTATAATGCTTAATTCGGAAGGAGCTTTATTCATTATGAACGAACCTTTTTCGTTTAACAGAATGGCGAGATTAAAAAACGATTTAATCTTTCCATTTCAAAATAATCTAGAAAAAAACACACAGTTTTAAATATCCGAGTTATCTAATAGATAAACATATATATGTACATATATCCCCCTTTTACAAACTCATTTATATGTACATTACTCTGAACACCTCCCATAGATACCTATATGTATGAATACCAAATTTCAAGTTCATGTGACTTATGGTTCCCAATTTATGTCTGATTAAAAATTCCACGCTTACGGGATGGGCCACGCCCCCTTTTATAAACTCATTCATATATGCCTTACCAGAAGCTCCTACCATAAATATGTCTGCATACCAAATTTAAATTTCATGGAACTTATGATTTTGAAGTTATAGAAGATAAAAATTTTCACGCCTATGGGATTTGCCACGCCATCTTTTATTTATTTATTTATTATTTATTATTATTATTTATTATTTATTATTTCATATCCAACACAACAGTCATTGGCTATATTTCAGAATTGGATACACATTAAGATAACAAAATATTTTAAATCTAAAACTTATTTCTAAAGCGAGTACCATCAAAATATAAATAAGAGAAAATCAAAATTAAAAAAATTGGCGTTCAGATATTGTAGAATTAAATCTATCGTGTAAGAGCTGAGACGTTGTGATTGACTTACAGCCAGTTTCACCAAATTATTTAAGTGAAAATTACTTTAATTTTCGAATTTTCGGTTTCACCAATCAATTTTAATTTTGATTTAAGTGACCTATGCTCTGCACTTAAATAAAAGTTAAATCAGAATAACCACACTCAGAGGTGTTACACGTTTAATCACCTGATCATTGTGTAACTGTTGCTTACTTGTATACCAGCCCTGCTTTTACAACACAGCGTGCCAAAGCTTTCAAAAGCTCTCAGTACAAATGAAAGCGAAAGCTAGTCCTAGTCTGTTTTACAACCACTTTTTACTCACTTAAATAAATAGTTTATTGAAACTGAAAATTATTTAAATGAGAATTAAATACAAAATTAAATTAAAGTTAATTTCCACTTAAATAGTTTGGTGAAACTGGCTGTTAGTGTGATGTAGCCTACGCCTGAGATACTGAGGTTCGTTTGTGGTTAAAATTTTGTGCAACATAGTAAGACATCTGAATTTTAGAACATTTTCAAGAGGCATTGAATAAATTTTATGCGCGTATATTGTAATATGCTCTCGACGTTTTACGCCATATATGTATCTAGCAACATTATTGTATAATACATTAAGGGCCGTTTTCTAATGTAAGCAGTAAAGTTGCCTTTACTAACAGGGCAGATAAATTGTTCCTCACTTTAAAGTGCTTTCATTTTCTTATCTTACCTGTAAAAATAAATTTGTTATTCCGTAGAGTGAAACTTCACTACATTTCCAAGAGTGAAACTTCACTACATTCGTCATAAAATTCCAACGGTTGGCAATGCAACATAAGCAAATATAGAGCAAGAGCAACTGTTAGCAAAAAACAAAACCTTGGTTGAAATATCTAATATATCTGATTCATAAACCAAATCAAACCAAAAATTAAAGTTGGGTACAAATTTTGAAGATTGCAACGGGTAAGCAACAATTTATCGATTCGAGAAATTATTGCGCTGATGAGAAAACGAAAACTCGTATATCGAGACGATAAAGTGGCCGGCAATCTAAAGCTTAGATGAGAAAACGGACCTAAGTTTTTTATCGCAAACAATGTCACAGCTAGCGTACAATTCACAGCTATACAATAGAGTCGGGAGCAAGTAAGCTTTGGCTAGGAGTAGTCTAATTCTCTCTGGGGTAAAATATTGAATACACCAAAGGGACCGTAGCATTCCATATACTTTCCCGTTGGAATTGATTATGTGATTGTTCCATGTGAGAGTACTATTAAGGGCCGTTTTCTAATGTAAGCAGTAAAGTTGCCTTTACTAACAGGGCAGATAAATTGTTCCTCACTTTAAAGTGTTTTCGTTGTCTTATCTTACCTGTAAAAATAAATTTGTTATTCCGTAGAGTGAAACTTCACTACATTTCCGAGAGTGAAACTTCACTACATTCGTCATAAAATTTCAAAGGTTGGCAATGCAACATAAGCAAATATAGAGCAAGAGCAACTGTTAGCAAAAACCAAAACCTTGGTTGAAATATCTAATATATCTGACTCATGAACCAAAACCAAACCAAAATTTAAAGTTGGGTACAAATTTTAAAGGTTGCATCGGGTGAGCAACAGTTTATCGATTCGAGAAATTAATGCGCTGATGAGAAAACGAAAACTCGTATATCGAGACGATAAAGTGGCCAGTAAACTAAAGGTTAGATGAGAAAACGGCCCTAAATATAACACATAGGTTCCTTGCAGAGTCCACATAATCAATTGCAGAGTTATTTAGAGTTACTTTGCCAATGTCGTCAAGCTTGAAATATTTTTATGTAAATGGCAATACACTGAGATTTACTAGGGTTTAGGACTAGACCGTTATTATTAGCCCACACATTGACAACACTTAGATCACTATTTAAATTACATATACTTGCATTAATTGAATCAAAGTGGCAACTAAGATACAGTTGGATGTCATCAGCATAAACATGAATATCACAGTGCCTCAGGAAGATCGTTTATATATAACACAAATAACAGAGGACCAAGCACGGAACCTTGCGGAACCCCTCTCACTACGGACATAAAAGTGGACATCGAACTATTAACACAAACTCCCTGCGAACGCTCACAAAGATACGACTTCACCAGATTTAACGCTGAAGACGAGAAATTAAACAGATTTTTCAACTTTAAACATAATAAGTCATGGTCAACAGTGTCAAAGGCTTTGGAATGGTCAAGAAGTGTCAGAAAGGTTACAAAATCTTTGTCTATCTTGAGCCTGATGTCGTCAGTAACTTTTAAAAGTGCAGAGATACAACTTCTGTTCGATCTGAAGCCAGCTTGGCATTCACTCAAGAACGAATTTTTCTTCAAAAAGGAGTTGATCTGACGATGCATTCAGCGCTCCAATAACTTGGACAGAAACGGCAGAATTGCGATTGGCCTATGATCACTGTTCGGTTTTAAAATAGGAATAATTTTGACCTTTTTCCAACAGGTTGGAAAGGCTGACGTGATAAGAATGTTGTTAAGAGCGTGGGTAATATAGGGTAAAATCTTAGGGAGAATTAATTTGAGAAATTTTGGGTGGATTCCATCAAAGCCAGTGGCATTGGATTTAGTTGCAAGTATTGACTCAACAACGTCATAGTCATCTACGCAAATAAAACTAAAGTTTTGGATGGAACTATCTGACCGGGTGGCATATCTGTCAGGACAGGCGCTAGTTTTGGGGAGGTCCAAAAATTTGGTATTAAGCCCATTTACATCAACACAATCGGAGATTGAATTCTTCTTTTTGCTGATACCAATTTCGCGGCCTTGTTTCCAGGTTTTCTTTGACCCTACAGCTAAGTTGAATCTCTTCTCATAGTACCTCATTTTAAGAGCCCTGATTTCTTTCCTGACTGCCTTCCTGAGTTTCTTATATTCAGAGTACAAGACGTCGCTTCTTAAGCATTTCCACTTTCGGTACGAGGAATTGCTCTCAGCGATTTATTTTTTTTTGTCTCGATTGAACCAAGGGCGGTTGATACGTTTGACTTTTCTGGTAACTAGTGGCACGTGGCCAAACTTATTTATATTTATCTTTTTATAAGCACCTACCATAGCTGCACCTGCATACCAAATTTCAAGTTCGTGCGACTTATGGTTCCGAGGTTATACCTGATAAAAAATTCCACGCCTATGGGATGTGCCACGCCCCCTGTTACAAACTCGTTTATATATACCCTCCCATAAGCACCTACCATTGATATGTCTGTATATAAAATTTCAAGCTCGAGGGACTTATGGTTCCGAAGTTACACATGATACAAAAATCCACGCCTATGGGATGCACCACGCCCCCTTTTACAAAGTCATTTATATAGCCCTTATTATAAGCACCTACCAAATATGTATATAACTGCATACCAAATTTAAAGTTGATGCGACATATGGTTCCGAAGTTATAGCTGATAAACCTTTCAACGAATATGGGATATTACCAGTGTTGCCGTTTTAGCCCTTTGGTGGCTAGATTTAGCTACCACATACTCTTTTTGGCCACATAAATTTAAAATTTCCCCTAGCCCTTTATTTAGCCCTTTGGAGAATTGATTCATACTTGGCATGAAAAAGTTGTATATGCTTAATTTTATCTATTTTTTTTTTTGCGTTTATGTAGGAGATGAATTTTTATACTAAGATAGACTGATATATATACATACATACATATATATTGTATGTTCCTTACGTTTTTATACATACATACTGTAAAAGTGTTAGGGCTGTTAACTTATCTATTAACGATTTAACTATAGTTTAAAATAGATAAATTTACGGCCCTTAATATGCTTAATTTGATAAATGGCCCATCAATTCGATGAACCGTGTATGTACTTGTGGTGTGATTGTACCAGCTGCTGGTGCGACTTCAAAAACTATTTGAAAATTTTATGATTGTACCAGCATGCTGGTGTCGTAAGTGGTGAAATTAGCTAAATTTTCTAAGTAAAAAGTATTTTGGCGGAAATTTCTTGCACTATATGGGTCAAAGCCGGGTTTGTGGAAGATTAAGTTCCTGATATTGCAGTTGTAAATTAAAAAAACAAATTTGTAAAGAAATGAATATTGTACCAGCATGCTGGCAAGTTATATGCTTCGAGCCTGATGGCCCGATGGCTCACTTGATGGAGCCAGCAAGCTGGTGTCATATATTTCCCCTTTTATACAAAAAAGTTTTTGGTTGGATAAAATATTAGCTTTTTTCCAGAGTTCATTGTTTTTCTATACCATTGCTTATTGAAAATGTTTGCGTGTATACTTATATATATATATATGTAAGTAAAAAAATTTAGCTACCATTCTTAGCCACAACGACTTTTTTAAGCTCTTTTTTAGCCCTTTTTTAAAGGAATTTGGCTACCACTAAAAAGCATTCGCGGCAACACTGGATATTACATGCTCCTTTCACAAACTCGTTTATATATATCCTCCTATAAACCCCTACTATAGATATGTCTGCATACCAAATTTCAAGTTCGTGGGACTTATGGTTCCGAAGTTATAGCTGATAAAAAACTCCACGCCTATGGGATGGGCCACGCCCCCTTTTACAAACTCATTTATATATGCCATACTATAAGCGCCTACCATAGACATGACTGCATATACCCTCCTATAAACACCTACCATTGATATGTCTGCATACCAAATTTCAAGTTCGTGGGGCTTATGGTTCCGAAGTTATAGCTGATAAAGGATTCCACGCCTATAGGATGCGCCACGCCCGCTTTTACAAACTCATTTATATAAACGCTCATATAAGCACCTACTATTGATATGTCTTCATACCAAATTTCAAGTTCATGGGGCTCCGAAGTTATAGCTGATAAAATATTCCACGCCTATGGGATGTGCCACGCCCCCTTTTACAAACTCGTTTATACATACCCTCGTACAAGCACCTATCATTTATATGTCTGTATACCAAGTTTCAAGGTCATGTGACTTATGGTTCCGAAGTTATGACTGGTTAAAAATTGCACGCCTATGGGAGGTGCCACGCCCCCTTGTAGGATCCCAATTTTTTCACCCTGTTATAGGCCCAGGAGTCATGGCAATACTCTGTAAAAATTTTGTTTGATTCTGTCCGTTCGTTTAGGGTGCAACGTGGCACATACACACAAACATACATACATACTTCCACAAATATATAGTAGATATGTATTTCAGAAAACTCCATGGGAACAAAGGGTTGTTTAACAATAGGAGGGCCAGTGGCGGAATTACGGTTTCAAACACACACAGGATTTATAAACAAATATTTCCATAAGCTACTGCTCAACAATCATCTAGTTTTTTTTACTCATCCAGTATTTTAATAACAGAAAGTGGTATATTAAAATAAATATTCAATGATGCAAGCCCATTCAAACCTTCTTAGCCAATCGCACTTCGCAAGTATAATTTGATCATTTTAAGCGTGGAAAATGCGCTTTCTGGCGTTGCTGTAGAACTGCCGAAGTACTCAATATTGTATTAACGTGTTCAAAGCATTTTGATTGGTCATCTAAAAACAATCCATATAAATAAGAAATATCACACAGATATATTGTTGAATGTCGAATTACGCCTACGTCAAGTGCATCAAACATGTTTTTGAAATACTAACCAACCGCTCGTCTTCTCCATATTTTCACCTCCGATGCAAACTAATTTTCGGAATAAATCAGAACACTTTCAAAATAAATAAAATAAAGTTTCTTGTATATATCGTAGTTCTACTAATGTTTGGGGAGCAAAACACCGAAGCTTTCAAAAGCAGATTTGTTTTTGATAGAACGACTTAATAGGATTGATTGAGTTTACAAGTTGATATTGAGGTTTGTCTACATACTTATAATTCAAAACGTTCGGTGCGGAATTTGCATTTAGTGCAAGATTGAATATTTTTCTAACGCGAGTAACTAGAAAATATTGAAGTTATTCACACTTGCCTGGTTATCAGGTTATGTAGTTGTATTTTCTATTAAGTTTGCAACAATAAAACACACTACAGACTAATAATATTTAACCCGATAATCTGATAACTAGGCAAGTGTGAAGAACCTCATTGTTCGTGAACGGAAAATATTAATAAACAAGTAAGAGCAGCGCTGTCTTCGGCTATGCCGAAGGCTTCATACCTTTCATGAACATCTGCAAATTTTAGTTTGACAGATTACTGATTTTGAATACATCTGCATACATCGATAGAGGAGTTACATACTTATATAAAAAATCGCATCTAAACAATCAGAGGTATGGAAGATATACTTTATAATGGCACCAATCTAAGTGATTTTCACTGCTATGTGATCGGTATGTAAACCGGTAATACAATTTATTGGGTTTAGTTTCCTACATAAAGGAGATATATCGCAAAAACTGGTATCTGAACAATCAGTGCTATAGGAGATAAAGCTTATACAGCATAGATTTTGACGATTTTCTCAGTAGACTTTGTATTATTATTTATAAAATATCTTACGAAATTTATCGGTTTTAGCTGTTCAAATAAAAGAGTTTTATAGTAAAATCCCATATCTGAACAATCAGATGTATGGAAGATATATGTTGTAGTCATCCGATCCTTGTTATTTTCACTGTAAGTATTCTGTTAATAATGGGTGAAAATGGTGCGAAATTGCATGTTCCTAGCTGCATAAATGGAGGAGATATGATAAAAGACCTCATATCTGAACAATCAGTTGTATGGGGGCTGCAGGTTATAGTGACCCTATCTTCGCTATTTTTACTGTAAGTCTTCTGCTGATAATGAGTGAAAACAGCGCAAAATTTCATGGTCGTAGCTAAATAAATGGATGAATTATAACGAAAAATCTCATATCTGAACAATCAGTTGTATGGGAGCTATAGGTTATAGTTATCCGATCTTTTTAATTTTCACTGTAAGTTTTCTGTTGATAATTATTGAAAACAGTGCGGAATTTCCTGTTTCCAGCTATATAAATGGAGGAGTTATAACGGAAAATTTTATATCTGAACAATCAGTTGTATGGGAGCTATAGGTTATAGTGACCCGATCTTTGTAAGTTTCACTGTAAGCATTCTGTTGATAATGGCTGCAAGTGCTGCAAAATTTCATGTTCGTAGCTGCATAAATGGAGAAGTTATAACGAAAAATCTCATATCTGAACAATCAGTTGTATGGGAGCTATATGTTATAGTGGTTCGATTCTTCCGGTTCCGACAAATGATTAATACATTATAAAAATACACCCACCTACCAAATTTGATCCGGATATCTCGAAAACTGAGAGACTAGATTGCATACAAACAGACAGACAGACGGACATGGATAAATCAACTCAGCTCGACGTTCTGATCATATAAGTATACATTTTAATGGGTCTATCTCTTTTTGTTCTGGTACTTACAAACATCGGACCCAAGTTATAATACCATTTCATGCTCATGAAAGGTATAAAAACACGAATTAAAATATTGAATTTACGCGCAAAGTAATCAGAGAAGTTTTCACTCACTTCAGCCAAAACGCGGTAAACCGAAATAAAAACATTACCAGCTGACTATTTCTTCTTCAGCGAAGTTGAATGTAGTTGTGCAGGAGATAAAGCAGTTCCCACAGGGTCAGCCCGGTAACTAAAAAAATAAACAACAACAAAGAAGGTAAAATGGCTGTGAGAAGAACTCCAACGAAAAATCCATCAAAAAGATTATTCGCCAATTTAATTCCGGAATAGATTATTATTTATTTATTTATTTATTTATTTCAATAAAGTAATCTATGAAACACAGTGATTCTTACAGACTACGAAGCGAATTATAGATAAATTAGAATACAGTCTAAGTAATGCGTTCATTTAGTAATGACTTAAATTTAGTCTTATCAAAAGAAAAATCGATATCTAAGGAGTTTGCAAACAAATTGAATTCTCTCAAAGATCGAATGATTGGGGCATAATATGCATAATTGATCTTCACGCATTCAAGAACGGAGATTTCGTTATTTCGAAGATTTCTGTGGGGAACATAGAAGAAAACTCTTTCCAATAGAAAAGGGCAGTCAATCACACCACGGATAGTATCATACATAAAGCTGAGGGAAAGAATAATCCTTCTACTGTGCAAAGATTTCAGGTTGATTAGTTGACGTCTGGCATTATAAGAAGGAACATGATCATCAAAATTTAAAGAGCGGAGGGCAAAATTGATGAACGTCTTTTGTACCCCCTCAAGCCTTTTAATATAGCAGTCATAGTATGGTCTCCATATAAATACTGCGTATTCTAGCTTAGAACGAACTAGTGAGGTAAAAAAGTAATTTCAGAGTATACAGGTCGGTGAAGTCAGAACTAAAACGGCGTATGAAGGCAAGCATGGAA